>NC_135899.1:23742356-23749856 GCF_964194155.1 Cetorhinus maximus | reverse complement strand
ACATGTGGAACACAAACACACACACAGTGCCACACATGGAATACACAAACACATACTCAAACACACCCACACACAGTGCCACACATGAAATACACACACACACACACACATGGAATACACACAAACACACACACAGTGCCACACATGGAACACACACACAGTGCCAGACATGGAACACATACTCACACACAGTGCCACACATGAAATACACAAAAACACACCCAAACACACCCACACACAGTGCCACACATGCAATACACACACAGACACACATGGAATACACACAGACATACAGTGCCACACATGGAATGCAAACACAAACACACAGTGCCACACATGGATACACACACATACACAGTGCCACACATGGAACAAACACACAGTGCCACACATGGAACACACTCACACACATAGAACACACTCACACACATAGACACACGCACAGTGACACACACGGAACACACACACATACACACAGTGCCACACATGGAATACACAAAAACACACACAAACACACCCACAGTGCTACACATGAAATACACACAAACACACACACACACGCACACAGTGCCATACATGGATACGCACGCACACACACACACACACACACACACACACACACACACACACACACACACACACACAGAGTACTAAACACGGAACACGCACACACAGACACACACAGAGTGCCACACATGGAATACACACACACACACACACACACACACACTGCCACACATGGAACAAACACACACAGATACACAGTGCTACAATGGAATATACACACACACACAAATACACAGTGCCACACATGGAATACACACACACAGTGCCACACATGGAACGCACAAACACACACACATACAGTTCCACACATGGAACACACATACACATACAGTGCCACACATGGAACGCGCACACACACACACAGTGCCACACATGGAATACACAAACACAAACACGGCCCCACACACACACAGTGCCACACATGGAATACACAAACACACACACACACATGGAATACACACAAACACGCACAGCGCCACACATGGAATACATACACACACAGACACACAGGGCCACCCATGGAATACACACACACACATACACAGTGCCACACATTGATTACACACACACACATGGAGTGCACACAAACACACACACAGTGCCATACATGGATACACACGCAGTGCTAAACACGGAACACGCATGCACACATACACACACACACACACACAAAATGCCACACATGGAATACAAACACATACACACAGTGCCACACCTGGATACACATTTACACAGACACACAGTGCCACACATGGAATACAAACACATACACACAGTGCCACACATGGATACACACACACACACACACACACACACACAATGCCACACATGGAATACACACACACACACACACAGTGCCACACATGGAACACACACAGACATACAGTGCCACACATGGAATGCAAACACAAACACACAGTGCCACACATGGATACACACACACACACACACAGTGCCACACATGGAATACACACACCAACACACACAGATTGCCACGCATGTAATACCCACACACACAGAATACGCACAAACATGCACAGTGCCACACATGGGAAACACACACCCACAAAGAAACACAGTGCCACACTTGAAATACACACACATACACAGAGCCACACATGGAATACACACACACACACACACACACACACACACACACACACACACACACACACACACACACACACACACACACACAGTGCCACACATGGAATACACATACACACACACAGTGCCAAACATGGAATACCCACACACAGACACACATGCCACACATGAAACACACAAAGTGGCATGCATGGAACACATACTCACACACAGTGCCACACATGGAATACACAAACACACACCTAAACACACCCATACACAGAGCCACACATGAAATACACACACAGACACACATGGAATACACACAAACACACACACAGTGCCATACATGGATACACACATACACACAGAGTGCCACACACAGAATACACACACTCAGTGCCATACACAGAATACAAAAACATACACACAGTGCCACACATGGATACACACACACACACACACACAGTGCCACACATGGAATACACACACACAGACACACAGTGCCAAACATGGAATAAACACACACGCACACAGACAGTGCCACATGTGGAATACACACACACACACACACACACAGTGCCACGCATGGAGAACACACACACACACACACAGACAGTGTCAAACATGGAATACACAAACACCACACAAACACACCCACACAAACACACACAGTGCCACACATGGAACACACACACACAGACACACAGTGCCACACATGGAATACACACACAGTGCCACACATGGAATACACACACACACACACACACACACACACACACACACACACACACACACACACACACACACACACACACACACACACACACACACACACACAGTGCCACACATGGAACACACACACATACAGTGCCATACATGGAATACAAACACAAACACACAGTGCCACACATGGATACACACACACACAGAATACACACAAACATGCACAGTGCCACACATGGGATACACACACCCACAAAGACACACAGTGCCACACATGAAATACACACACACATACACAGAGCCACACATGGAATACACACACACACAGACAGTGCCACACATGGAATACACACACACACACACACACAGTGCCAAACATGGAATACCCACACACAGACACACAGTGCCACACATGGAACACACACAGTGCCACGCATGGAACACATACTCACACACAGTGCCACACATGGAATACACAAACACATACTCAAACACACCCACACACAGTGCCACACATGAAATACACACACACACACACATGGAATACACACAAACACACACACACACTGCCACACATGGAACACACACACAGTGCCAGACATGGAACACATACTCACACACAGTGCCACACATGAAATACACAAACACACATCCACACACAGTGCCACACATGCAATACACGCACAGACACACATGGAATACACACAAACACACACACAGTGCCAGACATGGATACACACATACACACAGAGTGCCACACGCAGAATACACACACACACACTCAGTGCCATACACGGAATACAAAAATATATACACAGTGCCACACATGGATACACACACACACACAGTGCCACACATGGAACATACAAACACACACACAGATACACAGTGTGACAACGGAATACATACACACATACACAGTGCCACACATGGAATAAACACATACGCACACAGACAGTGCCACACGTGCAACACACACACACACACACACACAGTGCCACACATGGAACACACACACACACAGTGTCAAACATGGAATACACAAACACCACACAAACACACCCACACAAACACACACAGTGCCTCACATGGAATACACACACACAGACACACAGTGCCACAAATGGAATACACACACACATACACAGTGCCACACACACACACACACACACACACACACACACACACACAGTGACAATACATAGAACACACACACACACACAGTGCAACACATGTAATACACACACACACACAAAATACAAACAAACACGCACAGTGCCACACATGGAATACACACACACACACAGTGACAACACATGGAACACACACACGGGAAATACACACAAACACGCACAGTGCCACACATGGAATACACACACACACACACACATACAAACACACAGACACACAGTGCCACACATGGAACACACACACAGTGCCACACATGGAAAACAAAAACACACCCACACACACACACACTGCCACACATGAAATACACACACAGTCACACACATGGCACACACACACAATGCCACACATGGAACACACACACATACTGCCACACATGGAAAACACAAACACACCCACACACACACACACACTGCCATACATGAAATACACACCCAAACACACCCACACACAGTGCCACACATGGAACATACACACACACACACAGATACACAGTGCCATAACGGAATACACACAAACATACACAGTGCCACACATGGAATAAACACACATGCACACAGACAGTGCCACATGTGAAACACAAACACACACACACACACAGTGCCACACATGGAACACACACACACATACACAGTGTCAAACATGGAATACACAAACACCACAAAAACACACCCACACAAACACACACAGTGCCACACATGGAATACACACACACACACAGACAGTGCCACACATGCAATACGCATACACACACACAGTGCCAAACATGGAATACCCACACACAGACACACAGTGCCACACATGGAACACACACAGTGCCACGCATGGAACACATACTCACACACAGTGCCACACATGGAATACACAAACACATACTCAAACACACCCACACACAGTGCCACACATGAAATACACACACACACACATGGAATACACACAAACACACACACACACTGCCACACATGGAACACACACACAGTGCCAGACATGGAACACATACTCACACACAGTGCCACACATGAAATACACAAACACACACCCAAACACACCCACACACAGTGCCACACATGAAATACACGCACAGACACACATGGAATACACACAAACACACACACAGTGCCAGACATGGATACACACATACACACAGAGTGCCACACGCAGAATACACACACACACACTCAGTGTCATACATGGAATACAAAAACATACACATAGTGCCACACATGGATACACACACACACACACAGTGCCACACATGGAACATACAGACACACACACAGATACACAGTTCCACAACGGAATACACACACACATACACAGTGCCACACATGGAATAAACACACACGCACACAGACAGTGCCACACGTGCAACACACACACACACACACACACACACTCACACAGTGCCACACATGGATACACACACACACACACACAATGCCACACATGGAATACACACACACGCACACAGACAGTGCCACACGTGCAACACACACACACACACACACACACTCACACAGTGCCACACATGGATACACACACACACACACAGTGCCACACATGGAATACACACACCAACACACACAGATTGCCACGCATGTAATATCCACACACACAGAATACGCACAAACATGCACAGTGCCACACATGGGAAACAAACACCCACAAAGAAACACAGTGCCACACTTGAAATACACACACACACACAGTGCCACACATGGAATACACACACACACACACACACACACACACACACACAGTGCCACACATGGAATACACATACACACACACAGTGCCAAACATGGAATACCCACACACAGACACACAGTGCCACACATGAAACACACAAAGTGGCATGCATGGAACACATACTCACACACAGTGCCACACATGGAATACACAAACACACACCTAAACACACCCACACACAGAGCCACACATGAAATACACACACAAACACACATGGAATACACACAAACACACACACAGTGCCATACATGGATACACACATACACACAGAGTGCCACACACAGAATACACACACTCAGTGCCATACATGGAATACAAAAACATACACACAGTGCCACACATGGATACACACACACACACACACACACACACACACACACACACACAGTGCCACACATGGAATACACACACAGAGACACACAGTGCCAAACATGGAAGAAACACACACGCACACAGACAGTGCCACATGTGGAATACACACACACACACACACAGTGCCACGCATGGAACACACACACACACACACACACACACAGACAGTGTCAAACATGGAATACACAAACACCACACAAACACACCCACACAAACACACACAGTGCCACACATGGAATACACACACACAGACACACAGTGCCACACATGGAATACACACACATACAGTGACAACACATGGAACACACACACACACACACACACACACAGTGCCACACATGGAATACACACACACACATGAAATACACACAACCACGCACAGTGCCACACATGGAATACACACACAGTGCCACACATGGAATACACACACACACACACACACACACACACACACAGTGCCACACATGGAACACACACACATACAGTGCCATACATGGAATACAAACACAAACACACAGTGCCACACATGGATACACACACACACACACATTGCCACGCATGTAATACCCACACACACAGAATACGCACAAACATGCACAGTGCCACACATGGGATACACACACCCACAAAGACACACAGTGCCACACATGAAATACACACACACATACACAGAGCCACACATGGAATACACACACACACAGACAGTGCCACACATGGAATACACACACACACACACACACACAGTGCCAAACATGGAATACCCACACACAGACACACAGTGCCACACATGGAACACACACAGTGCCACGCATGGAACACATACTCACACACAGTGCCACACATGGAATACACAAACACATACTCAAACACACCCACACACAGTGCCACACATGAAATACACACACACATACACACACACACACACACAGACATGGAATACACACAAACACACACACACTGCCACATATGGAACACAGACACAGTGCCAGACATGGAACACATACTCACACACAGTGCCACACATGAAATACACAAACAACACACTCAAACACACCCACACACAGTGCCACACATGAAATACACACACAGACACACATGGAATACACACAAACACACACACAGTGCCTGACATGGATACACACATACACACAGAGTGCCACACGCAGAATACACACACACACACTCAGTGCCATACACGGAATACAAAAACATACACAGTGCCACACATGGATACACACACACACACACACACACACACACACACACACAGTGCCACACATGGAACATACAGACACACACACACATACACAGTGCCACAACGGAATACACACACACATACACAGTGCCACACATGGAATAAACACACACGCACACAGACAGTGCCACACGTGGAACACACACACACACACACACATACACAGTGCCACACATGGAACACACACACACACAGTGTCAAACATGGAATACACAAACAACACACAAACACACCCACACAAACACACACAGTGCCCCAAATGGAATACACACAGACACGCACACACACATACACAGTGCCACACATGGAATACACACACACACACACACACACACACACACAGTGACAACACATGGAACACACACACACACGGGAAATACACACAAACATGCACAGTGCCACACATGGAATACACACACACACACGAAATACAAACAAACACGCACAGTGCCACACATGGAATACACACACACACACACACACACACACACACACACACACACACAGTGCTACACATGGAACACACACACACAGTGCCACACATGGAAAACAAAAAC
>NC_135899.1:23732356-23739856 GCF_964194155.1 Cetorhinus maximus | reverse complement strand
ACACAAACACACCCACACACACACACACACTGCCATACATGAAATACACACCCAAACACACCCACACACAGTGCCATACATGGATACACACACACACACACGCACACACACACACAGTGCCATACACAGAATACAAAAACATACACAAAGTGCCACACATGGATACACACACACACACACACACACACACACACACACATACACAGTGCCACAATGGAATACACACAAACATACACAGTGCCACACATGGAATAAACACACATGCACACAGACAGTGCCACATGTGGAACACAAACACACACACACACACAGTGCCACACATGGAACACACAGACTGCCACGCATGGAACACATACTCACACACAGTGCCACACATGGAATACACAAACACATACTCAAACACACCCACACACAGTGCCACACATGAAATACACACAGACACACACACATACACACACAGACATGGAATACACACAAACATACACACAGTGCCACACATGGAACACATACTCACACACAGTGCCACACATGAAATACACAAACAACACACCCAAACACACCCACACACAGTTCCACACATGAAATACACACACAGACACACATGGAATACACACAAACACACACACACTGCCACACATGGAACACACACACAGTGCCAGACATGGAACACATACTCACACACAGTGCCACACATGAAATACACAAACAACACACTCAAACACACCCACACACAGTGCCACACATTAAATACACACACAGACACACATGGAATACACACAAACACACACACAGTGCCCGACATGGATACACACATACACACAGAGTGCCACACGCAGAATACACACACACACACTCAGTGCCATACACGGAATACAAAAACATACACATAGTGCCACACATGGATATACACACACACACACACACACACACACACACACACACACAGTGCCACACATGGAACATACATACACACACACACATACACAGTGCCACAACGGAATACACACACACATACACAGTGCCACACATGGAATAAACACACACGCACACAGACAGTGCCACACGTGGAACACACACACACACACACACATACACAGTGCCACACATGGAACACACACACACACAGTGTCAAACATGGAATACACAAACAACACACAAACACACCCACACAAACACACACAGTGCCCCAAATGGAATACACACAGACACGCACACACACATACACAGTGCCACACATGGAATACACACACACACACACACACACACACAGTGACAACACATGGAACACACACACACACGGGAAATACACACAAACATGCACAGTGCCACACATGGAATACACACACACACACGAAATACAAACAAACACGCACAGTGCCACACATGGAATACACACACACACACACACACACACACACACACACAGTGCCACACATGGAACACACACACACAGTGCCACACATGGAAAACAAAAACACACCCACACACACACACACTGCCACACATGAAATACACACACAGTCACACACATGGCACACACACACAATGCCACACATGGAACACACACACATACTGCCACACATGGAAAACACAAACACACCCACACACACACACACTGCCATACATGAAATACACACCCAAACACACCCACACACAGTGTCACACATGGATACACACACACACACACACACACACACAGTGCCACACATGGAACATACACATACACACACATACACAGTGCCACAATGGAATACACACAAACATACACAGTGCCACACATGGAATAAACACACATGCACACAGACAGTGCTACATGTGGAACACAAACACACACACACACAGTGCCACACATGGAACACACACACACACACACAGTGCCACACATGGAATACACACACACACACAGACAGTGCCACACATGGAATACACACACACACACACACACACACACACACAGTGCCAAACATGGAATACCCACACACAGACACACAGTGCCACACATGGAACACACACAGTGCCATGCATGGAACACATACTCACACACAGTGCCACACATGGAATACACAAACACATACTCAAACACACCCACACACAGTGCCACACATGAAATACACACACACACACACACACACACAGACATGGAATACACACAAACACACACACAGTGCCACACATGGAACACATACTCACACACAGTGCCACACATGAAATACACAAACAACACACCCAAACACACCCACACACAGTTACACACATGAAATACACGCACAGACACACATGGAATACACACAAACACACACACACTGCCACACATGGAACACACACACAGTGCCAGACATGGAACACATACTCACACACAGTGCCACACATGAAATACACAAACAACACATCCAAACACACCCATACACAGTGCCACACATGAAATACACACACAGACACACATGGAATACACACAAACACACACACAGTGCCCGACATGGATACACACATACACACAGAGTGCCACATGCAGAATACACACACACACACTCAGTGCCATACACGGAATACAAAAACATACACATAGTGCCACACATGGATATACACACACACACACACACACACACACACACACACAGTGCCACACATGGAACATACAGACACACACACAGATACACAGTGCCACAACGGAATACGCACACACATACACAGTGCCACACATGGAATAAACACACACGCACACAGACAGTGCCACACGTGGAACACACACACACACACACACACACACACACACACACAGTGCCACACATGGAACATACACACACACAGTGCCAAACATGGAATACACACACACACAGTGTCAAACATGGAATACACAAACACCACACAAACACACCCACACAAACACACACAGTGCCCCAAATGGAATACACACACACGCACACACACACACACACACACACACACACACAGTGCCACACATGGAACACACACACACACACACACACACACACACACACAGACACACAGTGACAACACATGGAACACACACACACACACACAGACGGGAAATACACACAAACACGCACAGTGTCACACATGGAATACACACACACACACACGAAATACAAACAAACACTCACAGTGCCACATATGGAATACACACACACACACACACACACAGACACACAGTGCCACACATGGAACACACACACACAGTGCCACACATGGAAAACAAAAACACACCCACACACACACACACTGCCACACATGAAATACACACACAGTCACACACATGGCACACACACACAATGCCACACATGGAACACACACACATACTGCCACACATGGAAAACACAAACACACCCACACACACACACACACTGCCATACATGAAATACACACCCAAACACACCCACACACAGTGCCATACATGGATACACACACACACACACGCACGCACACACACACACAGTGCCATACATGGAATACAAAAACATACACAAAGTGCCACACATGGATACACACACACACACACAGTGCCACACATAGAACATACACACACACACACACATAGCCACAATGGAATACACACAAACATACACAGTGCCACACATGGAATAAACACACATGCACACAGACAGTGCCACATGTGAAACACAAACACACACACACACACACACAGTGCCACACATGGAACACACACACACATACACAGTGTCAAACATGGAATACACAAACACCACAAAAACACACCCACATAAACACACACACAGTGCCACACATGGAATACACACACACAGACAGTGCCACACATGGAATACACACACACACACACACACAGTGCCAAACATGGAATACCCACACACAGACACACAGTGCCACACATGGAACACACACAGTGCCACGCATGGAACACATACTCACACACAGTGCCACACATGGAATACACAAACACATACTCAAACACACCCACACACAGTGCCACACATGAAATACACACAAACACACACACAGACATGGAATACACACAAACACACACACAGTGCCACACATGGAACACATACTCACACACAGTGCCACACATGAAATACACAAACACACACCCAAACACACCCACACACAGCTCCACACATGAAATACACACACACACACACAGACACACACACAAACACACACACAGTGCCCGACATGGATACACACATACACACAGAGTGCCACATGCAGAATACACACACACGCACTCAGTGCCATACACGGAATACAAAAACATACACACAGTGCCACACATGGATACACACACACACACACACACACACAGTGCCACACATGGAACATACACACACACACACAGATACACAGTGCCACAACGGAATACACACACACATACACAGTGCCACACATGGAATAAACACACACGCACACAGACAGTGCCACACGTGCAACACACACACACACACTCACACACACACACACACACACACACAGTGCCACACATGGAACACACACACACACAGTGTCAAACATGGAATACACAAACACCACACAAACACACCCACACAAACACACACAGTGCCCCAAATGGAATATACACACACACGCACACACACACACACACAGTGCCACACATGGAATATACACACACACACACACACACACACACACACACACACACACACACACACACACACACACACACACAGTGACAACACATGGAACACACACACACACACACACACACGGGAAATACACACAAACACGCACAGTGTCACACATGGAATACACACACACACACACGAAATACAAACAAACACTCACAGTGCCACATATGGAATACACACACACACACACACACAGACACACAGTGCCACATATGGAACACACACACACAGTGCCACACATGGAAAACAAAAACACACCCACACACACACACACTGCCACACATGAAATACACACACAGTCACACACATGGCACACACACACAATGCCACACATGGAACACACACACATACTGCCACACATGGAAAACACAAACACACCCACACACACACACACACACTGCCATACATGAAATACACACCCAAACACACCCACACACAGTGCCATACACGGAATATAAAAACATACACAAATTGCCACACATGGATACACACACACACACACACACACAAACAGTGCCACACATGGAACATACACACACACACACACACACACACACGCAGTGCCATACACGGCATACAAAAACATACACAAAGTGCCACACATGGATACACACACACACACACACACACACAGACAGTGCCACACATGGAACATACACACACACACACACACACAGATACACAGTGCCACAACGGAATACACACAAACATACACAGTGCCACACATGGAATAAACACACATGCACACAGACAGTGCCACATGTGGAACACAAACACACACACACACACACACACACAGTGCCACACATGGAACACACACACACACACATACACAGTGTCAAACATGGAATACACAAACACCACAAAAACACACCCACACAAACACACAGAGTGCCTCACATGGAATACACACACACAGACACAGTGCCACACACACACACACACACACACACACACAGTGACAACACATAGAACACACACACACAGTGCCACACATGCAATACACACACACACACACAAAATATACACAAACACGCACAGTGTCACACATGGAATACACACACACACACACGAAATACAAACAAACACTCACAGTGCCACACATGGAATACACACACACACACATAGTGCCACACATGGAACACACACACACACACACCCACACACACACACTGCCACACATGAAATACACACACAGTCACACACATGGCACACACACACAATGCCACACATGGAACACACACACACAGTGCCACACATGGAAAACAAAAACACACCCACACACACACACACTGCCACACATGAAATACACACACAGTCACACACATGGCACACACACACAATGCCACACATGGAACACACACACATACTGCCACACATGGAAAACACAAACACACCCACACACACACACACACTGCCATACATGAAATACACACCCAAACACACCCACACACAGTGCCATACACGGAATATAAAAACATACACAAATTGCCACACATGGATACACACACACACACACACACACACAAACAGTGCCACACATGGAACATACACACACACACACACACACACACGCAGTGCCATACACGGCATACAAAAACATACACAAAGTGCCACACATGGATACACACACACACACACACACACACAGACAGTGCCACACATGGAACATACACACACACACACACACACAGATACACAGTGCCACAACGGAATACACACAAACATACACAGTGCCACACATGGAATAAACACACATGCACACAGACAGTGCCACATGTGGAACACAAACACACACACACACACACACACAGTGCCACACATGGAACACACACACACACACACATACACAGTGTCAAACATGGAATACACAAACACCACAAAAACACACCCACACAAACACACAGAGTGCCTCACATGGAATACACACACACAGACACACAGTGCCACAAATGGAATACACACACACATACACAGTGCCACACACACACACACACACACACACACAGTGACAACACATAGAACACACACACACAGTGCCACACATGCAATACACACACACACACACAAAATATACACAAACACGCACAGTGTCACACATGGAATACACACACACACACACGAAATACAAACAAACACTCACAGTGCCACACATGGAATACACACACACACACATAGTGCCACACATGGAACACACACACACACCCACACACACACTGCCACACATGAAATACACACACAGTCACACACATGGCACACACACACAATGCCACACATGGAACACACACACACACTGCCACACATGGAAAACACAAACACACCCACACACACACACTGCCATACATGAAATACACACCGAAACACACCCACGCACAGTGCCATACATGGATACACACACACACACACACACACACATAGTGCCACACATGGAACACACACACACACCCACACACACACTGCCACACATGAAATACACACACAGTCACACACATGGCACACACACACAATGCCACACATGGAACACACACACACACTGCCACACATGGAAAACACAAACACACCCACACACACACACTGCCATACATGAAATACACACCGAAACACACCCACGCACAGTGCCACACATGGATACACACACACACACACACACACACACACACACACACGCACACAGTGCCACACATGGAACATACACACACACACACAGATACACAGTGCCACAACGGAATACACACAAACATACACATTGCCACACATGGATTACACACACACAGTGCCACACATGGAATACACACACACACACAGTGCCACACATGGATACACACACACACACACACACATTGCCATGCATGTAATACCC
>NC_135899.1:23724856-23727356 GCF_964194155.1 Cetorhinus maximus | reverse complement strand
GAATATACACACACACACACACACACACACACACACACACACACACACACACACACACACACACACACACAGTGACAACACATGGAACACACACACACACACACACACGGGAAATACACACAAACACGCACAGTGTCACACATGGAATACACACACACACACACGAAATACAAACAAACACTCACAGTGCCACATATGGAATACACACACACACACACACACAGACACACAGTGCCACATATGGAACACACACACACAGTGCCACACATGGAAAACAAAAACACACCCACACACACACACACTGCCACACATGAAATACACACACAGTCACACACATGGCACACACACACAATGCCACACATGGAACACACACACATACTGCCACACATGGAAAACACAAACACACCCACACACACACACACACTGCCATACATGAAATACACACCCAAACACACCCACACACAGTGCCATACACGGAATATAAAAACATACACAAATTGCCACACATGGATACACACACACACACACACACACAAACAGTGCCACACATGGAACATACACACACACACACACACACACACACGCAGTGCCATACACGGCATACAAAAACATACACAAAGTGCCACACATGGATACACACACACAGACAGTGCCACACATGGAACATACACACACACACACACACACAGATACACAGTGCCACAACGGAATACACACAAACATACACAGTGCCACACATGGAATAAACACACATGCACACAGACAGTGCCACATGTGGAACACAAACACACACACACACACACACACACAGTGCCACACATGGAACACACACACACACACATACACAGTGTCAAACATGGAATACACAAACACCACAAAAACACACCCCCACAAACACACAGAGTGCCTCACATGGAATACACACACACAGACACACAGTGCCACAAATGGAATACACACACACATACACAGTGCCACACACACACACACACACACACACACACAGTGACAACACATAGAACACACACACACAGTGCCACACATGCAATACACACACACACACACAAAATATACACAAACACGCACAGTGTCACACATGGAATACACACACACACACACACGAAATACAAACAAACACTCACAGTGCCACACATGGAATACACACACACACACATAGTGCCACACATGGAACACACACACACACCCACACACACACACTGCCACACATGAAATACACACACAGTCACACACATGGCACACACACACAATGCCACACATGGAACACACACACACAGTGCCACACATGGAAAACAAAAACACACCCACACACACACACACACTGCCACACATGAAATACACACACAGTCACACACATGGCACACACACACAATGCCACACATGGAACACACACACATACTGCCACACATGGAAAACACAAACACACCCACACACACACACACACTGCCATACATGAAATACACACCCAAACACACCCACACACAGTGCCATACACGGAATATAAAAACATACACAAATTGCCACACATGGATACACACACACACAAACAGTGCCACACATGGAACATACACACACACACACACACACACACACGCAGTGCCATACACGGCATACAAAAACATACACAAAGTGCCACACATGGATACACACACACACACACACACACACACACACACACACGCACACAGTGCCACACATGGAACATACACACACACACACACAGATACACAGTGCCACAACGGAATACACACAAACATACACATTGCCACACATGGATTACACACACACAGTGCCACACATGGAATACACACACACACACAGTGCCACACATGGATACACACACACACACACACACATTGCCATGCATGTAATACCCACACACACAGAATACGCACAAACATGCACAGTGCCACACATGGGATACACACACCCACAAAGACACACAGTGCCACAAATGAAATACACACACACATACACAGAGCCACACATGGAATAAACACACACGCACACAGACAGTGCCACACGTAGAACACATACACACACACACACACACACACACACACACAGTGACACACATGGAACACACACACACAGTGTCAAACATGGAATACACAAACACCACACAAACATACCCACACAAACACACACAGTGCCCCAAATGTAATACACACACACGAACACACACATACACAGTGCCACACATGGAATAAACACACATGCACACAGACAGTGCCACATGTGGAACACAAACACACACACACACAGTGCCACACATGGAACACACACACACACAGTGTCAAACATGGAATACACAAACAACACACAAACATACCCACACAAACACACACAGTGCCCCAAATGGAATACACACACACGCACACACACATACACAGTGCCACACATGGAATACACACACACACGGGAAATACACACAAACACGCACAGTGCCACACATCGAATACATACACACACACACGAAATA
>NC_135899.1:23714856-23722356 GCF_964194155.1 Cetorhinus maximus | reverse complement strand
AACGGAATACACACACACATACACAGTGCCACACATGGAATAAACACACACGCACACAGACAGTGCCACACGTGCAACACACACACACACACACACACACACACACACACACACACACACACAGTGCCACACATGGAACACACACACACACAGTGTCAAACATGGAATACACAAACACCACACAAACACACCCACACAAACACACACAGTGCCCCAAATGGAATACACACACACACGCACACACACACACACACAGCGCCACACATGGAACACACACACACACACACACACACACAGACACACAGTGACAACACATGGAACACACACACACACACTCAGACGGGAAATACACACAAACACGCACAGTGTCACACATGGAATACACACACACACACACGAAATACAAACAAACACTCACAGTGCCACATATGGAATACACACACACACACACACACAGACACACAGTGCCACACATGGAACACACACACACAGTGCCACACATGGAAAACAAAAACACACCCACACACACACACACTGCCACACATGAAATACACACACAGTCACACACATGGCACACACACACAATGCCACACATGGAACACACACACATACTGCCACACATGGAAAACACAAACACACCCACACCCACACACACACTGCCATACATGAAATACACACCCAAACACACCCACACACAGTGCCATACATGGATACACACACACACACACACGCACGCACACACACACACAGTGCCATACATGGAATACAAAAACATACACAAAGTGCCACACATGGATACACACACACACACACAGTGCCACACATAGAACATACACACACACACACACATAGCCACAATGGAATACACACAAACATACACAGTGCCACACATGGAATAAACACACATGCACACAGACAGTCCCACATGTGAAACACAAACACACACACACACACACACACAGTGCCACACATGGAACACACACACACATACACAGTGTCAAACATGGAATACACAAACACCACAAAAACACACCCACATAAACACACACACAGTGCCACACATGGAATACACACACACAGACAGTGCCACACATGGAATACACAGACACACACACACACAGTGCCAGACATGGAATACCCACACACAGACACACAGTGCCACACATGGAACACACACAGTGCCACGCTTGGAACACATACTCACACACAGTGCCACACATGGAATACACAAACACATACTCAAACACACCCACACACAGTGCCACACATGAAATACACACAAACACACACACAGACATGGAATACACACAAACACACACACAGTGCCACACATGGAACACATACTCACACACAGTGCCACACATGAAATACACAAACACACACCCAAACACACCCACACACAGCTCCACACATGAAATACACACACACACACACACAGACACACACACAAACACACACACAGTGCCCGACATGGATACACACATACACACAGAGTGCCACATGCAGAATACACACACACGCACTCAGTGCCATACACGGAATACAAAAACATACACACAGTGCCACACATGGATACACACACACACACACAGTGCCACACATGGAACATACACACACACACACAGATACACAGTGCCACAACGGAATACACACACACATACACAGTGCCACACATGGAATAAACACACACGCACACAGACAGTGCCACACGTGCAACACACACACACACACTCACACACACACACACACACACACACACAGTGCCACACATGGAACACACACACACACAGTGTCAAACATGGAATACACAAACACCACACAAACACACCCACACAAACACACACAGTGCCCCAAATGGAATATACACACACACGCACACACACACACACACAGTGCCACACATGGAATATACACACACACACACACACACACACACACACACACACACACACACACACACACACACACACACACAGTGACAACACATGGAACACACACACACACACACACACGGGAAATACACACAAACACGCACAGTGTCACACATGGAATACACACACACACACACGAAATACAAACAAACACTCACAGTGCCACATATGGAATACACACACACACACACACACAGACACACAGTGCCACATATGGAACACACACACACAGTGCCACACATGGAAAACAAAAACACACCCACACACACACACACTGCCACACATGAAATACACACACAGTCACACACATGGCACACACACACAATGCCACACATGGAACACACACACATACTGCCACACATGGAAAACACAAACACACCCACACACACACACACACTGCCATACATGAAATACACACCCAAACACACCCACACACAGTGCCATACACGGAATATAAAAACATACACAAATTGCCACACATGGATACACACACACACACACACACACAAACAGTGCCACACATGGAACATACACACACACACACACACACACACACGCAGTGCCATACACGGCATACAAAAACATACACAAAGTGCCACACATGGATACACACACACAGACAGTGCCACACATGGAACATACACACACACACACACACACAGATACACAGTGCCACAACGGAATACACACAAACATACACAGTGCCACACATGGAATAAACACACATGCACACAGACAGTGCCACATGTGGAACACAAACACACACACACACACACACACACAGTGCCACACATGGAACACACACACACACACATACACAGTGTCAAACATGGAATACACAAACACCACAAAAACACACCCCCACAAACACACAGAGTGCCTCACATGGAATACACACACACAGACACACAGTGCCACAAATGGAATACACACACACATACACAGTGCCACACACACACACACACACACACACACACAGTGACAACACATAGAACACACACACACAGTGCCACACATGCAATACACACACACACACACAAAATATACACAAACACGCACAGTGTCACACATGGAATACACACACACACACACACGAAATACAAACAAACACTCACAGTGCCACACATGGAATACACACACACACACATAGTGCCACACATGGAACACACACACACACCCACACACACACACTGCCACACATGAAATACACACACAGTCACACACATGGCACACACACACAATGCCACACATGGAACACACACACACAGTGCCACACATGGAAAACAAAAACACACCCACACACACACACACACTGCCACACATGAAATACACACACAGTCACACACATGGCACACACACACAATGCCACACATGGAACACACACACATACTGCCACACATGGAAAACACAAACACACCCACACACACACACACACTGCCATACATGAAATACACACCCAAACACACCCACACACAGTGCCATACACGGAATATAAAAACATACACAAATTGCCACACATGGATACACACACACACAAACAGTGCCACACATGGAACATACACACACACACACACACACACACACGCAGTGCCATACACGGCATACAAAAACATACACAAAGTGCCACACATGGATACACACACACACACACACACACACACACACACGCACACAGTGCCACACATGGAACATACACACACACACACACAGATACACAGTGCCACAACGGAATACACACAAACATACACATTGCCACACATGGATTACACACACACAGTGCCACACATGGAATACACACACACACACAGTGCCACACATGGATACACACACACACACACACACATTGCCATGCATGTAATACCCACACACACAGAATACGCACAAACATGCACAGTGCCACACATGGGATACACACACCCACAAAGACACACAGTGCCACAAATGAAATACACACACACATACACAGAGCCACACATGGAATAAACACACACGCACACAGACAGTGCCACACGTAGAACACATACACACACACACACACACACACACACACACACACACACACACACACACACACACACACACACACACAGTGCCACACATGGAACACACACACACAGTGTCAAACATGGAATACACAAACACCACACAAACATACCCACACAAACACACACAGTGCCCCAAATGTAATACACACACACGAACACACACATACACAGTGCCACACATGGAATAAACACACATGCACACAGACAGTGCCACATGTGGAACACAAACACACACACACACAGTGCCACACATGGAACACACACACACACAGTGTCAAACATGGAATACACAAACAACACACAAACATACCCACACAAACACACACAGTGCCCCAAATGGAATACACACACACGCACACACACATACACAGTGCCACACATGGAATACACACACACACGGGAAATACACACAAACACGCACAGTGCCACACATCGAATACATACACACACACACGAAATACAAACTTACACGCACAGTGCCACACATGGAATACACACACACACACACACACACACACACACACACACACACACACACACACACACACACACACAGTGCCACACATGGAACACACACACACAGTGCCACAAATGGAAAACACAAACACACCCACACACACACACACACACTGCCACACATGAAATACACACACAGTCACACACATGGCACACACACACAATGCCACACTTGGAACACACACACATACTGCCACACATGGAAAACACAAACACACACACACACACACACACACTGCCATACATGAAATACACACCCAAACACACCCACACACAGTGCCATACATGGATACACACACACACACACACACACACGCACACACACACACAGTGCCATACACGGCATACAAAAACATACACAAAGTGCCACACATGGATACACACACACACACACACACACACACACACACACACAGTGCCACACATGGAACATACAAACACACACACACACACACAGATACACAGTGCCACAACGGAATACACACAAACATACACAGTGCCACACATGGAATAAACACACATGCACACAGACAGTGCCACTAGTGGAACACAAACACACACACACACAGTGCCACACATGGAACACACACACACACAAATACACAGTGTCAAACATGGGATACACAAACACCACAAAAACACACCAACACAAACACACACAGTGCCACACATGGAATACACACACACAGACACACAGTGCCACAAATGGAATACACACACACATACACAGTGTCACACACACACACACACAGACACACACACACACACACACAGACACACACACACACACACACAGTGACAACACATAGAACACACACACAGTGCCACACATGGAATACACACACACACACAAAATACACACAAACACGCACAGTGCCACACATGGAATACACACACACGAAATACAAACAAACACGCACAGTGCCACACATGGAATACACACACACACACACACACAGACACACAGTGCCACAAATGGAATACACACACACATACACAGTGCCACACACACACACACACACAGACACACACACACACAGACACACACACACACACACACACACACACAGTGACAACACATAGAACACACACACACACAGTGCCACACATGGAATACACACACACAGACACACAGTGCCACAAATGGAATACACACACACATACACAGTGTCACACACACACACACACAGACACACACACACACAGACACACACACACACACACAGTGACAACACATAGAACACACACACACACAGTGCCACACATGGAATACACACACACACACAAAATACACACAAACACGCACAGTGCCACACATGGAATACACACACACGAAATACAAACAAACACGCACAGTGCCACACATGGAATACACACACACACACACACACACACACAGACACACAGTGCCACACATGGAACACGCACACACAGTGCCACACATGGAATACAAAGACATACACACAGTGCCACACATGGATACACATTTACACAGACACACAGTGCCACACATGGAATACAAACACATACACAAAGTGCCACACATGGATACACAGACACACACACACAGACAGTGCCATACGTGGAACATACACACACATACACAGTGCCACACATGGAACACACACACACAATGTCAAACATGGAATACACAAACACACCCACACAAACACACACAGTGCCCCAAATGGAATACACACACACACAGACATACACAGTGCCATACATGGAATACACACACACACACACACACACACACACACACACACACACACACACACAGAGTGACAATACATGGAGCACACACAGACACACACACACACGAAATACACACAAACACGCACAGTGCCACACATGGAATACACACACACAGTGCCACACATGGAATACACACACACGAAATACAAACAAACATGCACAGTGCCACACATGGAATACACACACACACACACACACAAAGTGCCACACATGGATACACACACACACACACACAGACAGTGCCACACGTGGAACACACACACACATACACAGTGCCACACATGGAACACACACACACAATGTCAAACATGGAATACACAAACACACCCACACAAACACACACAGTGCCCCAAATGGAATACACACACACACAGACATACACAGTGCCATACATGGAATACACACAAACACACACACACACACACACACACAGTGCCACACATGAAATACACACTGTCACACACATGGCACACACACACAATGCCACACATGGAACACACACACACACTGATACACATGGAAAACACAAACACACCCACACACACACACACACACTGCCATACATGAAATACACACACACACATGCACACAATGACAGACATGGAACACACACGCACAGACACACACACACAGTGACACACATGGAACACACACACATACTGCCACACATGGAAAACACAAACACACCCACACACACACACACACACTGCCATACATGAAATACACACCCAAACACACCCACACACAGTGCCATACACGGAATATAAAAACATACACAAATTGCCACACATGGATACACACACACACACACACACACACAAACAGTGCCACACATGGAACATACACACACACACACACACACACACACGCAGTGCCATACACGGCATACAAAAACATACACAAAGTGCCACACATGGATACACACACACAGACAGTGCCACACATGGAACATACACACACACACACACACACAGATACACAGTGCCACAACGGAATACACACAAACATACACAGTGCCACACATGGAATAAACACACATGCACACAGACAGTGCCACATGTGGAACACAAACACACACACACACACACACACACACAGTGCCACACATGGAACACACACACACACACATACACAGTGTCAAACATGGAATACACAAACACCACAAAAACACACCCACACAAACACACAGAGTGCCTCACATGGAATACACACACACAGACACACAGTGCCACAAATGGAATACACACACA
>NC_135899.1:23694856-23707356 GCF_964194155.1 Cetorhinus maximus | reverse complement strand
ACACACATGGAACACACATACATACAGTGCCACACATGGAAAACACAAACACACCCACACACACACCCACTGCCATACATGAGATACACACACACACACACACACACACACACACAGTGACACACATGGAACACACACACACACACACAGACTCTCACACACACACACACACACAGACACATAGTGCCACACATGGAACACACACACACATGGAACACACACACAGTGCCACACATGGAAGACACACACTCAGTGCCACATATGGAAAACACAAACACCCCCACACACAGTGCCACACATGAAATACACACACAGTCACACACATGGCACACACACACAATGCCACACATGGAACACACACACGCACACTGCCACACATGAAATACACACACACACACACACACGCACACACAATGACATGCAAGGAACACATACACACACACACACACAAACACACACACTGCCATACATGATACACACACACACACAATGACACACATGGAACACATATACACACACATGCACTCACACACGCACACACACACACACTGACACACGTGAAACACACACACACACACACACACACACACACACAGTGCCACACATTGAACATACACACACACACACAGATACACAGTGCCACAACGGAATACACACACACATACACAGTGCCACACATGGAATAAACACACACGCACACAGACAGTGCCACACGTGCAACACACACACACACACACACACACACACACACACACACACACACACACACACACACACACAGTGCCACACATGGAACACACACACACACAGTGTCAAACATGGAATACACAAACACCACACAAACACACCCACACAAACACACACAGTGCCCCAAATGGAATACACACACACACGCACACACACACACACACACACACACAGTGCCACACATGGAACACACACACACACACACACACACACACACACACAGACACACAGTGACAACACATGGAACACACACACACACACACAGACGGGAAATACACACAAACACGCACAGTGTCACACATGGAATACACACACACACACGCGAAATACAAACAAACACTCACAGTGCCACATATGGAATACACACACACACACACACACACAGACACACAGTGCCACACATGGAACACACACACACAGTGCCACACATGGAAAACAAAAACACACCCACACACACACACACTGCCACACATGAAATACACACGCAGTCACACACATGGCACACACACACAATGCCACACATGGAACACACACACATACTGCCACACATGGAAAACACAAACACACCCACACACACACACACACTGCCATACATGAAATACACACCCAAACACACCCACACACAGTGCCATACATGGATACACACACACACACACACACACGCACACACACACACAGTGCCATACATGGAATACAAAAACATACACAAAGTGCCACACATGGATACACACACACACACACAGTGCCACACATAGAACATACACACACACACACACATAGCCACAATGGAATACACACAAACATACACAGTGCCACACATGGAATAAACACACATGCACACAGACAGTGCCACATGTGAAACACAAACACACACACACACACACACAGTGCCACACATGGAACACACACACACATACACAGTGTCAAACATGGAATACACAAACACCACAAAAACACACCCACATAAACACACACACAGTGCCACACATGGAATACACACACACAGTGCCACACATGGAATACACACACACAATGCCACACATGGAATACACACACACACACACACACACGAAATACAAACAAACACGCACAGTGCCACACATGGAATAAAAACACACACACACAGTGCCACACATGGAACACACACACACACACACACACACGCACACACACACACTGTGACACACGTGAAACACACACACACACACACACACACAGTGCCACACAAGGAACACACACACACAATGTCAAACATGAAATACACAAACACACCCACACAAACACACACAGTGCCCCAAATGGAATACACACACACACAGACATACACAGTGCTACACATGGAATATATACACACACACACACACAGTGACAATACATGGAACACACACAGACAAACACAGTGCCACACATGGAATACACACACACACACACACACGAAATACACACAAACACGCACAGTGCCACACATGGAATACACACACACAGTGCCACACATGGAATACACACACAAACACGAAATACAAACACGCACAGTGTCACACATGGAATACACACACGCACACACACACACACACACACACACACAGTGCCACACATGGAATACACACACACCCACACACACACACTGCCACACATGAAATACACACACAGTCACACACATGGCACACACACACAATGCCACACATGGAACACACACACACACTGCCACACATGGAAAACACAAACACACCCACACACATACACACACACACTGCCATACATGAAATACATACAAACACACACACAGTGCCATACATGGATACACACATACACACAGAGTGCCACACACAGAATACACACACACACACACTCAATGCCATTCACGGAATACAAAAACGTACACAAAGTGCCACACGTGGATACGCACACACACACACACACACACACACAGTGCCACACATGGAACATACACACACACAGATACACAGTGCCACAACGGAATACACACAAACATACACAGTGCCACACATGGAATAAACACACATGCACACAGACAGTGCCACATGTGGAACACAAATACACACACACACACACACACAGTGCCACACATGGAACACACACACACACAAATACACAATGTCAAAAATGGAATACACAAACACCACAAAAACACACCCACACAAACACACACAGTGCCACACATGGAATACACACACACAGACACACAGTGCCACAAATGGAATACACACACACATACACAGTGCCACACACACACATACACACACACACACACACACACACACACACACACACACAGTGACAATACATAGAACACACACACACAGTGCCACACATGGAATACACACACACACACACAAAATACACATAAACACGCACAGTGCCATACATGGAATACACACACACACACGAAATACAAACAAACACGCACAGTGCCACACATGGAATACACACACACACACAGACACATAGTGCCACACATGGAACACACACACACGTGGCGCACACACAGTGACACACATGGAACACACATACATACAGTGCCACACATGGAAAACACAAACACACCCACACACACACCCACTGCCATACATGAGATACACACACACACACACACACACACAGTGACACACATGGAACACACACACACACACACAGACTCTCACACACACACACACACACACACACACACAGACACATAGTGCCACACATGGAACACACACACACATGGAACACACACACAGTGCCACACATGGAAGACACACACTCAGTGCCACATATGGAAAACACAAACACCCCCACACACAGTGCCACACATGAAATACACACACAGTCACACACATGGCACACACACACAATGCCACACATGGAACACACACACGCACACTGCCACACATGAAATACACACACACACACACACACACACACACGCACACACAATGACATGCAAGGAACACATACACACACACACACACAAACACACACACTGCCATACATGATACACACACACACACAATGACACACATGGAACACATATACACACACATGCACTCACACACGCACACACACACACACTGACACACGTGAAACACACACACACACACACACACACACACACACACACAGTGCCACACATGGAACATACACACACACACACAGATACACAGTGCCACAACGGAATACACACACACATACACAGTGCCACACATGGAATAAACACACACGCACACAGACAGTGCCACACGTGCAACACACACACACACACACACACACACACACACACACACACACACACACACACACACACACAGTGCCACACATGGAACACACACACACACAGTGTCAAACATGGAATACACAAACACCACACAAACACACCCACACAAACACACACAGTGCCCCAAATGGAATACACACACACACGCACACACACACACACACACACACAGTGCCACACATGGAACACACACACACACACATACACACAGACACACAGTGACAACACATGGAACACACACACACACACACAGACGGGAAATACACACAAACACGCACAGTGTCACACATGGAATACACACACACACACACGAAATACAAACAAACACTCACAGTGCCACATATGGAATACACACACACACACACACACACAGACACACAGTGCCACATATGGAACACACACACACAGTGCCACACATGGAAAACAAAAACACACCCACACACACACACACTGCCACACATGAAATACACACACAGTCACACACATGGCACACACACACAATGCCACACATGGAACACACACACATACTGCCACACATGGAAAACACAAACACACCCACACCCACACACACACTGCCATACATGAAATACACACCCAAACACACCCACACACAGTGCCATACATGGATACACACACACACACACACGCACGCACACACACACACAGTGCCATACATGGAATACAAAAACATACACAAAGTGCCACACATGGATACACACACACACACACAGTGCCACACATAGAACATACACACACACACACACATAGCCACAATGGAATACACACAAACATACACAGTGCCACACATGGAATAAACACACATGCACACAGACAGTGCCACATGTGAAACACAAACACACACACACACACACACAGTGCCACACATGGAACACACACACACATACACAGTGTCAAACATGGAATACACAAACACCACAAAAACACACCCACATAAACACACACACAGTGCCACACATGGAATACACACACACAGACAGTGCCACACATGGAATACACACACACACACACACACAGTGCCAGACATGGAATACCCACACACAGACACACAGTGCCACACATGGAACACACACAGTGCCACGCATGGAACACATACTCACACACAGTGCCACACATGGAATACACAAACACATACTCAAACACACCCACACACAGTGCCACACATGAAATACACACAAACACACACACAGACATGGAATACACACAAACACACACACAGTGCCACACATGGAACACATACTCACACACAGTGCCACACATGAAATACACAAACACACACCCAAACACACCCACACACAGCTCCACACATGAAATACACACACACACACACACAGACACACACACAAACACACACACAGTGCCCGACATGGATACACACATACACACAGAGTGCCACATGCAGAATACACACACACGCACTCAGTGCCATACACGGAATACAAAAACATACACACAGTGCCACACATGGATACACACACACACACACACACACACAGTGCCACACATGGAACATACACACACACACACAGATACACAGTGCCACAACGGAATACACACACACATACACAGTGCCACACATGGAATAAACACACACGCACACAGACAGTGCCACACGTGCAACACACACACACACACTCACACACACACACACACACACACACACAGTGCCACACATGGAACACACACACACACAGTGTCAAACATGGAATACACAAACACCACACAAACACACCCACACAAACACACACAGTGCCCCAAATGGAATATACACACACACGCACACACACACACACACACAGTGCCACACATGGAATATACACACACACACACACACACACACACACACACACACACACAGACACACAGTGACAACACATGGAACACACACACACACACACACACACACGGGAAATACACACAAACACGCACAGTGTCACACATGGAATACACACACACACACACACACACACACACACACACACACACACACAGTGACAACACATGGAACACACACACACACACGGGAAATACACACAAACACGCACAGTGTCACACATGGAATACACACACACACACACACACAGACACACAGTGCCACATATGGAACACACACACACACAGTGCCACACATGGAAAACAAAAACACACCCACACACACACACACTGCCACACATGAAATACACACACAGTCACACACATGGCACACACACACAATGCCACACATGGAACACACACACATACTGCCACACATGGAAAACACAAACACACCCACACACACACACACACTGCCATACATGAAATACACACTCAAACACACCCACACACAGTGCCATACACGGAATATAAAAACATACACAAATTGCCACACATGGATACACACACACACACACACACACAAACAGTGCCACACATGGAACATACACACACACACACACACACACACACGCAGTGCCATACACGGCATACAAAAACATACACAAAGTGCCACACATGGATACACACACACACACACACACACACACAGACAGTGCCACACATGGAACATACACACACACACACACACACAGATACACAGTGCCACAACGGAATACACACAAACATACACAGTGCCACACATGGAATAAACACACATGCACACAGACAGTGCCACATGTGGAACACAAACACACACACACACACACACACAGTGCCACACATGGAACACACACACACACACATACACAGTGTCAAACATGGAATACACAAACACCACAAAAACACACCCACACAAACACACACAGTGCCTCACATGGAATACACACACACAGACACACAGTGCCACAAATGGAATACACACACACATACACAGTGCCACACACACACACACACACACACACACACACAGTGACAACACATAGAACACACACACACAGTGCCACACATGCAATACACACACACACACACAAAATATACACAAACACGCACAGTGTCACACATGGAATACACACACACACACACGAAATACAAACAAACACTCACAGTGCCACACATGGAATACACACACACACACATAGTGCCACACATGGAACACACACACACACCCACACACACACACTGCCACACATGAAATACACACACAGTCACACACATGGCACACACACACAATGCCACACATGGAACACACACACACAGTGCCACACATGGAAAACAAAAACACACCCACACACACACACACTGCCACACATGAAATACACACACAGTCACACACATGGCACACACACACAATGCCACACATGGAACACACACACATACTGCCACACATGGAAAACACAAACACACCCACACACACACACACACTGCCATACATGAAATACACACCCAAACACACCCACACACAGTGCCATACACGGAATATAAAAACATACACAAATTGCCACACATGGATACACACACACACACACACACACACAAACAGTGCCACACATGGAACATACACACACACACACACACACACACACACGCAGTGCCATACACGGCATACAAAAACATACACAAAGTGCCACACATGGATACACACACACACACACACACACACACAGACAGTGCCACACATGGAACATACACACACACACACACACACAGATACACAGTGCCACAACGGAATACACACAAACATACACAGTGCCACACATGGAATAAACACACATGCACACAGACAGTGCCACATGTGGAACACAAACACACACACACACACACACACAGTGCCACACATGGAACACACACACACACACATACACAGTGTCAAACATGGAATACACAAACACCACAAAAACACACCCACACAAACACACAGAGTGCCTCACATGGAATACACACACACAGACACACAGTGCCACAAATGGAATACACACACACATACACAGTGCCACACACACACACACACACACACACACACACACAGTGACAACACATAGAACACACACACACAGTGCCACACATGCAATACACACACACACACACAAAATATACACAAACACGCACAGTGTCACACATGGAATACACACACACACACACGAAATACAAACAAACACTCACAGTGCCACACATGGAATACACACACACACACATAGTGCCACACATGGAACACACACACACACCCACACACACACACTGCCACACATGAAATACACACACAGTCACACACATGGCACACACACACAATGCCACACATGGAACACACACACACAGTGCCACACATGGAAAACAAAAACACACCCACACACACACACACTGCCACACATGAAATACACACACAGTCACACACATGGCACACACACACAATGCCACACATGGAACACACACACATACTGCCACACATGGAAAACACAAACACACCCACACACACACACACACTGCCATACATGAAATACACACCCAAACACACCCACACACAGTGCCATACACGGAATATAAAAACATACACAAATTGCCACACATGGATACACACACACACACACACACACACAAACAGTGCCACACATGGAACATACACACACACACACACACACACACGCAGTGCCATACACGGCATACAAAAACATACACAAAGTGCCACACATGGATACACACACACACACACACACACACAGACAGTGCCACACATGGAACATACACACACACACACAGATACACAGTGCCACAACGGAATACACACAAACATACACAGTGCCACACATGGAATAAACACACATGCACACAGACAGTGCCACATGTGGAACACAAACACACACACACACACAGTGCCACACATGGAACACACACACACACACATACACAGTGTCAAACATGGAATACACAAACACCACAAAAACACACCCACACAAACACACAGAGTGCCTCACATGGAATACACACACACAGACACACAGTGCCACAAATGGAATACACACACACATACACAGTGCCACACACACACACACACACACACACACACAGTGACAACACATAGAACACACACACACAGTGCCACACATGCAATACACACACACACACGCAAAATATACACAAACACGCACAGTGTCACACATGGAATACACACACACACACACGAAATACAAACAAACACTCACAGTGCCACACATGGAATACACACACACACACATAGTGCCACACATGGAACACACACACCCACCCACACACACACTGCCACACATGAAATACACACACAGTCACACACATGGCACACACACACAATGCCACACATGGAACACACACACACACTGCCACACATGGAAAACACAAACACACCCACACACACACACACTGCCATACATGAAATACACACCGAAACACACCCACACACAGTGCCATACATGGATACACACACACACACACACACACACACACACACACACAGTGCCATACACGGAATACAAAAACATACACAAAGTGCCACACATGGATACACACACACACACACACACACACACGCACACAGTGCCACACATGGAACATACACACACACACACAGATACACAGTGCCACAACGGAATACACACAAACATACACATTGCCACACATGGATTACACACACACAGTGCCACACATGGAATACACACAGACACACACAGTGCCACACATGGATACACACACACACACACACACACATTGCCATGCATGTAATACCCACACACACAGAATACGCACAAACATGCACAGTGCCACACATGGGATACACACACCCACAAAGACACACAGTGCCACAAATGAAATACACACACACATACACAGAGCCACACATGGAATAAACACACACGCACACAGACAGTGCCACACGTAGAACACATACACACACACACACACACACACACACACACACACACACACACACACACACACACACACAGTGCCACACATGGAACACACACACACAGTGTCAAACATGGAATACACAAACACCACACAAACATACCCACACAAACACACACAGTGCCCCAAATGTAATACACACACACGAACACACACATACACAGTGCCACACATGGAATAAACACACATGCACACAGACAGTGCCACATGTGGAACACAAACACACACACACACAGTGCCACACATGGAACACACACACACACAGTGTCAAACATGGAATACACAAACAACACACAAATATACCCACACAAACACACACAGTGCCCCAAATGGAATACACACACACGCACACACACATACACAGTGCCACACATGGAATACACACACACACGGGAAATACACACAAACACGCACAGTGCCACACATCGAATACATACACACACACACACACACACACACACACACACACACACACACACACACACACACACACACACAGTGCCACACATGGAACACACACACACAGTGCCACAAATGGAAAACACAAACACACCCACACACACACACACACACTGCCACACATGAAATACACACACAGTCACACACATGGCACACACACACAATGCCACACTTGGAACACACACACATACTGCCACACATGGAAAACACAAACACACACACACACACACACACACACTGCCATACATGAAATACACACCCAAACACACCCACACACAGTGCCATACATGGATACACACACACACACACACACACACACACACGCACACACACACACAGTGCCATACACGGCATACAAAAACATACACAAAGTGCCACACATGGATACACACACACACACACACACACACACACACAGTGCCACACATGGAACATACAAACACACACACACACACACAGATACACAGTGCCACAACGGAATACACACAAACATACACAGTGCCACACATGGAATAAACACACATGCACACAGACAGTCCCACATGTGGAACACAAACACACACACACACAGTGCCACACATGGAACACACACACACACAAATACACAGTGTCAAACATGGAATACACAAACACCACAAAAACACACCAACACAAACACACACAGTGCCACACATGGAATACACACACACAGACACACAGTGCCACAAATGGAATACACACACACATACACAGTGCCACACACACACACACAGACACACACACACACAGACACACACACACACACACACACAGTGACAACACATAGAACACACACACACACAGTGCCACACATGGAATACACACACACAGACACACAGTGCCACAAATGGAATACACACACACATACACAGTGCCACACACACACACACAGACACACACACACACACACACACAGACACACACACACACACAGTGACAACACATAGAACACACACACAGTGCCACACATGGAATACACACACACACACAAAATACACACAAACACGCACAGTGCCACACATGGAATACACACACACGAAATACAAACAAACACGCACAGTGCCACACATGGAATACACACACACACACACACAGACACACAGTGCCACAAATGGAATACACACACACATACACAGTGCCACACACACACACACACACAGACACACACACACACAGACACACACACACACACACACACACACAGTGACAACACATAGAACACACACACACACAGTGCCACACATGGAATACACACACACAGACACACAGTGCCACAAATGGAATACACACACACATACACAGTGTCACACACACACACACACAGACACACACACACACAGACACACACACACACACACAGTGACAACACATAGAACACACACACACACAGTGCCACACATGGAATACACACACACACACAAAATACATACAAACACGCACAGTGCCACACATGGAATACACACACACGAAATACAAACAAACACGCACAGTGCCACACATGGAATACACACACACACACACACACACACAGACACACAGTGCCACACATGGAACACGCACACACAGTGCCACACATGGAATACAAAGACATACACACAGTGCCACACATGGATACACATTTACACAGACACACAGTGCCACACATGGAATACAAACACATACACAAAGTGCCACACATGGATACACAGACACACACACACAGACAGTGCCACACGTGGAACATACACACACATACACAGTGCCACACATGGAACACACACACACAATGTCAAACATGGAATACACAAACACACCCACACAAACACACACAGTGCCCCAAATGGAATACACACACACACAGACATACACAGTGCCATACATGGAATACACACACACACACACACACACACACACACACACACACACACAGTGACAATACATGGAGCACACACAGACACACACACACACGAAATACACACAAACACGCACAGTGCCACACATGGAATACACACACACAGTGCCACACATGGAATACACACACACGAAATACAAACAAACATGCACAGTGCCACACATGGAATACACACACACACACACACAAAGTGCCACACATGGATACACACACACACACACACAGACAGTGCCACACGTGGAACAC
>NC_135899.1:23684856-23689856 GCF_964194155.1 Cetorhinus maximus | reverse complement strand
ACATGGAACAAACACACACAATGTCAAACATGGAATATACAAACACACCCACACAAACACACACAGTGCCCCAAATGGAATACACACACACAGAGACATACACAGTGCCACACATGGAATACACACACACACACACACACAGTGACAATACATGGAACACACACAGACAAACACAGTGCCACACATGGAATACACACACACAAACAAAATACACACAAACATGCACAGTGCCACACATGGAATACACACACACACAGTGCCACACATGGAATACACAAACACACCCACACACACACTGCCACACATTAAATACACACACATACAGTCGCACACACTGTGCCACACATGGATTCACACACACACGCACAGCACCACACATGGAATACACGCACATACACACACACACACACACTCACAGTGCCACACATGGAATGCACAAACACAGTGCCACACCTGAAGTACACATACAGACACACACACACACACACCTACACGCACACAGTGCCACACATGGAATACACACACACAATGCCACACATGGAATACACATACACAGTGCCATACATGGATACACAGACACACAGTGCCACACAAGGAATACACACAGAAATACAGTGCCACGCAAGGAATTCACACACACACACACACACACACGCACACACACACAGTGCCACACACAGATTCCCACACACAGTGCCATGCATGGATACACAGGCACAGTGCCATACATGGAAACACACACACACACACACACACACACACACACACACACACACACACACACACACACACACACACACACACACACGGTGCCACACATGGAATACACACACACACCACACACAGTATCACACATGGATACACAGGAAAAGTGCCACACAAAGAATACACAGACACAGTGCCACACATGGAATACACACACACAATGCCACACATGGAATATACACAGACAGTGCCATACATGGATACACAGACACAATGCCATACATGGATATACAGACACAGTACCATACAAGGAATACACACACAAATACAGTGCCACGCAAGGAATACACACACACACACACATACACACACACACACACACACACACACACACAGTGCCACACACAGATTCACACACACAGTGCCATGCATGGATACACAGACACAGTGCCATACATGGAAACACACACATACACATACAGTGCCACACATGGAATACACACACACACACGAAATACAAACAAACACGCACAGTGCCACACATGGAATACACACACACACACAGACACATAGTGCCACACATGGAACACACACACACGTGGCGCACACACAGTGACACACATGGAACACACATACATACAGTGCCACACATGGAAAACACAAACACACCCACACACACACACACTGCCATACATGAGATACACACACACACACACACACACAGTGACACACACACACACACACACACAGACTCACACACACACACACAGACACATAGTGCCACACATGGAAGACACACACACATGGAACACACACACAGTGCCACACATGGAACACACACACACACAAATACACAGTGTCAAACATGGAATACACAAACACCACAAAAACACATCCACACAAACACACACAGTGCCTCACATGGAATACACACACACAGACACACAGTGCCACAAATGGAATACACACACACATACACAGTGCCACACACACACACACTCACATACACACAGTGACAATACATAGAACACACACACACACACACACACAGTGCCACACATGGAATACACACACACACACAAAATACACACAAACACGCACAGTGCCACACATGGAATACACACACACACACACACACGAAATACAAACAAACACGCACAGTGCCACACATGGAATACACACACACACACAGACACATAGTGCCACACATGGAACACACACACACATGGCGCACACACAGTGACACACATGGAACACACATACATACAGTGCCACACATGGAAAACACAAACACACCCACACACACACACACTGCCATACATGAGATACACACACACAATGACACACATGGAAGACATACACACACACACACAAACACACACACACGCACACACACACACACTGACACACATGAAACACACACACACACACACACACACACACAGTGCCACACATGGAATACACACACACACCTGAAACACACACACACACACACACACACACACACACACACACACACAGTGCCACACATGGAACACACACACACAATGTCAAACATGGAATACACAAACACACCCACACAAACACACACAGTGCCCCAAATGGAATACACACACACACAGACATACACAGTGCTACACATGGAATATACACACACACACACACACACACAGTGACAATACATGGAACACACACAGACAAACACAGTGCCACACATGGAATACACACACACACACACACACACACACAAAAAATACACACAAACACGCACAGTGCCACACATGGAATACACACACACACACGAAATACAAACAAACACGCACAGTGCCACACATGGAATACACACACACACACAGACACATAGTGCCACACATGGAACACACACACACGTGGCGCACACACAGTGACACACATGGAACACACATACATACAGTGCCACACATGGAAAACACAAACACACCCACACACACACCCACTGCCATACATGAGATACACACACACAATGACACACATGGAAGACATACACACACACACACACACACACACACACGCACGCACACACACACACTGACACACATGAAACACACACACACACACACACACACACACAGTGCCACACATGGAACACACACACACAATGTCAAACATGGAATACAGAAACACACCCACACAAACACACACAGTGCCCCAAATGGAATACACACACACACAGACACACACAGTGCCACACATGGAATACACACACACACACACACACACACACACACACACACAGTGACAATACATGGAATACACACAGACAAACACAGTGCCACACATGGAATAAACACACACACACACGAAATACAAACAAACACGCACAGTGCCACACATGGAATACACACACACACATACAGTGCCACACATGAAACACACACACACACACACACACACACACACACACACAGTGCCACACATGGAACAAACACACACAATGTCAAACATGGAATACACAAACACACCCACACAAACACACACAGTGCCCCAAATGGAATACACACACACGCACACAGACATACACCGTGCCACACTTGGAATACACACACACACTCACACACACACACAGTGACAATATATGGAACACACACAGACAAACACAGTGCCACACATGGAATACACACACACACACGAAATACACACAAACACGCACAGTGCCACACATGAAATACACACACACAGTGCCACACATGGAATACACACACACACACACACACACACACGAAATACAAATAAACACGCACAGTGCCACACATGGAATAAAAACACACACACACAGTGCCACACATGGAACACACACACACACACACGCACACACACACACTGACACACCTGAAACACACACACACACACACACACACACACACACACACACAGTGCCACACATGGAACACACACACACACACACAATGTCAAACATGGAATACAGAAACACACCCACACAAATACACACAGTGCCCCAAATGGAATACACACACACACACAGACATACACAGTGCTACACATGGAATATACACACACACACACACACACACACACACACACACACAGTGACAATACATGGAACACACACAGACAAACACAGTGCCACACATGGAATACACACACACACACACACGAAATACAAACAAACACGCACAGTGCCACACATGGAATAAAAACACACACACACAGTGCCACACATGGAACACACACACACACACACACGCACACACACACACACTCTGACACACCTGAAACACACACACACACACACACACACACACACACACACAGTGCCACACATGGAACACACACACACAATGTCAAACATGAAATACACAAACACACCCACACAAACACACACAGTGCCCCAAATGGAATACACACACACACAGACATACACAGTGCTACACATGGAATATACACACACACACACACACAGTGACAATACATGGAACACACACAGACAAACACAGTGCCACACATGGAATAAACACACACACACACGAAATACACACAAACACGCACAGTGCCACACATGGAATACACACACACAGTGCCACACATGGAATACACACACAAACACGAAATACAAACACGCACAGTGCCACACATGGAATACACACACACACACACACACACACACACACACACACACACACAGTGCCACACATGGAACACACACACACCCACACACACACACTGCCACACATGAAATACACACACAGTCACACACATGGCACACACACACACTGCCACACATGGAAAACACAAACACACCCACACACACACACACACACACACTGCCATACATGAAATACATACAAACACACACACAGTGCCATACATGGATACACACATACACACAGAGTGCCACACACAGAATACACACACACACACACTCAGTGCCATACACGGAATACAAAAACGTACACAAAGTGCCACACGTGGATACACACACACACACACACACACACAGTGCCACACATGGAACATACACACACACAGATACACAGTGCCACAACGGAATACACACAAACATACACAGTGCCACACATGGAATAAACACACATGCACACAGACAGTGCCACACGTGGAACACAAACACACACACACACACAGTGCCACACATGGAACACACACACACACAAATACACAGTGTCAAACATGGAATACACAAACACCACAAAAACACACCCACACAAACACACACAGTGCCTCACATGGAATACACACACACAGACACACAGTGCCACAAATGGAATACACACACACAT
>NC_135899.1:23522356-23677356 GCF_964194155.1 Cetorhinus maximus | reverse complement strand
TACACACACACATGCACATGGGACACACACACATATGCAGGGATACACACACAGATACACACACACACATGGGTTACAGACAGACATGCACATGGGATACACACACACACAGTGCCACACATGGAATACACACACACAATGCCACACATGGAATACACACACACACAATGCCACACATGGAATACACACACACAATGCCACACATGGAATACACTCAATGCCACATATGGAATACACACACACAAAACCACACATGGAATACACACACACAATGCCATGCATGGAATACACACACACAATGTCACACATGGAATACACACACACAAATGGGTTACAGACAGACATGCACATGGGATACACACACACACGCACATGGGATGCACACACACACACACAGAGCACACACACACACACACGGGATACACACACAGACACAAACAAACACATGGAATACACACAAAGACACACACACACACGGGATACACACACAGACACACACACGCACAATGCCACACATGAAATACACACACACAATGCCACACATGGAATACACACACACAATGCCACCCATGAAAAACACACACAGTGCCACACATGGAACTCACACACACGATGCCACACATGGAATACACACACATGATACCACACATTGAATACACACACAAACAATGCCACACATGGAATACACACACACACGATGCCACACATTGAATACACACACAATGCCACACATGGAATACAAACATACAATGCCACACATGGAATACATACACAATGCCACACAAGGAATACACACATACAAACCAACACAAGGGATACACACACAAAATGCCACACATGGAATACACACACGCAATGCCACACATGGAATACACAAACACACAATGCCACACATGGAATACACACACACAATGTCACACATGGAATACACACACACAATGCCACACATGGAATACACACACACAATGCCACACATGGAATACACACACACAATACCACACATGGAATACACACACACAATGCCATACATGGAATACACACACAAAATGCCACACATGGAATGCACACACACATGACGCCACACATGGAATACACACACACAGTGCCACACATGGAATACACACACACGATACCACACATGGAATACACACACACAATGCCACACATGGAATACACACACACACACACACACACACAATGCCACACATGGAATACACACACACAATGCCACACATGGAATACACAAACACACACAATGCCACACATGGAATACACAAATACACAGTGCCACACATGATACATACACACGCAGTGCCACACATAGAATACACACATACACACACACACCGAATACACACTCACAGTGCCACACATGGAATACGCACCCAGTGCCACACATGAAATACACACACACACACCCGATACAGACACACACACACACAGGATACACTAACACAGGAGATACACACACACACACACACACACACACACACACACACGGGATTCACACACACACATATGGAATATACACTCATGCAGGGATAGACACAGATACACACACACATGGGACACACACACACATGCACATGGGATACACACACACATATGCAGGGATACACACACAGACACACACACACACATGGGTTACAGACAGACATGCACATGGGATACGCACACACACAGTGCCACACATGGAATTCACACACACAATGCCACACATGGAATACACACACACACAATGCCACACATGGAATACACAGACACAATGCCACACATGGAATACACAAACACAATACCACACATGGAATACACACACACAATGCCACATATGGAATACACACACACAATGCCACACATGGAATACACACACACATGACGCTACACATGGAATACACACACACATAATGCTACACATGAAATACACACACACAGTGCCACACATGAATTACACACACAAAGCCACACAGGGAATACACACACACAGTGCCACACATGGAATACACACACACGATGCCACACATGGAATACACACACAAGATGCCACACATTGAATACACACACACACAATGCCACACATGGAATACACACACACAATGCCACCCATGAAAAACACACACAAAGCCACACAGGGAATACACACACACAGTGCCACACATGGAATACACACACACGATGCCACACATGGAATACACACACAAGATGCCACACATTGAATACACACACACACAATGCCACACTTGGAATACACACATACAATGCCACACATGGAATACACACACACACACACACACACACACACACAATGAATACATAGACAGACACAAAGTGCCATACATGGATTCACACACACAAAAACACACACACACACACATACACAGACACACACACACACACACACAGTGGCATACATGGATACACATACCAGTGCAGTGCCACACAAGGGCTACTCACACAAATACATTGCCACACAAGGAATACACACACACAGTGCCACACATGAAATACACACACAATACCACACATGGAATACACATACACACACTGTGCCACACATGGAACAGACATGCACACACAGATACACCATGCTACAATGGAATACACACACACATACACAGTACCACACATGGAATACACACACACATACACAGTACCACACATGGAATACACACACACAGACACACAGAGCCACATATGAAATACACACAAACGCGCACACACAGAGCCACACGTGGAACACACACACAGTGTCACACATGGAATTCACAAACACCACACAAACAGACCCACACACACAGTGCCACACATGTATTGCACACACACAGTGCCACACATGGAATACACAAACACCACACACAGTGCCATATATGGATTCACAGAGACAGTGCCAAACATGGATACACACACAAAGTGCCACACAAGGAATACACACACAAATACAGTGCCACATATGGATACACACACACAGACACAGTGCCACACGTGGAACACACACACACACACACACACACACACACACACACACACACACACACACACAGTGCCACAGATGAAATATATACACACACATATGGGCTTCACACACAAACAGTGCTACACATGGAATACACACACACATATGCAGACACACATACATACACAATGCCACACATGGAATACGCACACACACACACACACACACACACACACACACACACACACACACACACACTGTGGCATACCTGGATACACATAAAAACACAGTGTCACACAAGGAATACACACACAAGTACAGTGCCACGCAAGGAATACACACACACAGTGCTACACATGGATTCATACTCACACTCACAATGCCTCACATGGAATACACACATACAAATCCACTCATACACAGCGTGGCACACATGGAATGCACACACAAACACAGTGCCACACAAGGAATAAGCAAATAAATATAGTGCCACACAAGGAACGCACATGGAATACATACACACACACACACACACACACACACACACACACACACACACACACACACACACACACACACACACACACACACACACACACACACACACACACACACACACACACACAAAATGCCACACATGGAATACACACACAGTGCCACACATGGAATTCACACACACACACACACACACTAAGTGCCACACAAGTAATACACACACAAATACAATGCCACGCAAGGAATACACACGCACACACACCCACAGTGCCACGCATGGATACACACACACACACACAGTGCCACAAGTGGAACACATACAAACATATATGGGATTCACACACACACACACAGTGCCACACATGGAATACACACTCACAGTGCCACATATGAAATACACACACACTCACATGGATACACACACACATGTGGTACACATACACACACATACATGGGGTACACACACACACACCCGAGATACACACACACACACACACACGCAGGGGATACACACACACAGTGACACATCTGAAATAAACGCACACACACCTGAAACACACACACACCTGAAATACACACACACACAATGCCAAACATGAATTACACACAGTGCCATACATGAAATATGCACACACAGTGCCACACATAGAATACACACATACACACACACCGAATACACACTCACAGTGCCACACATGGAATACGCACCCAGTGCCACACATGAAATAAACACACACACACCCGATACAGACACACACACAGGATACACAAACACAGGGGATACACACACACACACACACACACACACACGCACACACACACACACACACATACGGAATACACACTCATGCAGGGATAGACACAGATACACACACACATGGGATACACACACACATGCACATGGGACACACACACATATGCAGGGATACACACACAGATACACACACACACATGGGTTACAGACAGACATGCACATGGGATACACACACACACAGTGCCACACATGGAATACACACACACAATGCCACACATGGAATACACACACACACAATGCCACACATGGAATACACACACACAATGCCACACATGGAATACACTCAATGCCACATATGGAATACACACACACAAAACCACACATGGAATACACACACACAATGCCATGCATGGAATACACACACACAATGCCACACATGGAATACACACACACAAATGGGTTACAGACAGACATGCACATGGGATACACACACACACGCACATGGGATGCACACACACACACACAGAGTACACACACACACGGGATACACACACAGACACAAACAAACACATGGAATACACACAAAGACACACACACACATGGGATACACACACAGACACACACACGCACAATGCCACACATGAAATACACACACACAATGCCACACATGGAATACACACACACAATGCCACACATGAAAAACACACACAGTGCCACACATGGAACACACACACACGATGCCACACATGGAATACACACACACACGATACCACACATTGAATACACACACAAACAATGCCACACATGGAATACACACACACACAATGCCACACATGGAATACAAACATACAATGCCACACATGGAATACATACACAATGCCACACGAGGAATACATACATACAAACCAACACAAGGAATACACACACACACAAAATGCCACACATGGAATACACACACGCAATGCCACACATGGAATACACAAACACAGAATGCCACACATGGAATACACACACACAATGCCACACATGGAATACACACACACAATGCCACACATGGAATACACACACACAATGCCACACATGGAATACACACACAAAATTTCACACATGGAATACACACACACAATACCACACATGGAATACACACACACAATGCCACACATGGAATACACACACACAATGCCACACATGGAATGCACACCCACATGACGCCACACATGGAATACACACACAGTGCCATACATGGAATACACACACACAATGCCACACATGGAATACACACACACAATGCCACACATGGAATACACAAACACACACAATGCCACACATGGAATACACAAATACACAGTGCCACACATGATACATACACACACAGTGCCACACATGGAATACATACACACGCAGTGCCACACATAGAATACACACATACACACACACACCGAATACACACTCACAGTGCCACACATGGAATACGCACCCAGTGCCACACATGAAATACACACACACACACCCGATACAGACACACACACACACAGGATACACTAACACAGGGGATGCACACACACACATACACACACACACGGGATTCACACACACACATACGGAATACACACTCATGCAGGGATAGACACAGATACACACACACATGGGATACACACACACATGCACATGGGATACACACACACATATGCAGGGATACACACACAGATACACACACACACATGGGTTACAGACAGACATGCACATGGGATACGCACACACACAGTGCCACACATGGAATTCACACACACAATGCCACACATGGAATACACACACACACAATGCCACACATGGAATACACTCAATGCCACACATGGAATACCCACACACAATGCCACATATGGAATACACACACACAATACACATGGAATACACACACACAATGCCACGCATGGAATACACACACACAATGCCACACAGGGAATACACACACACATGACGCTACACATGGAATACACACACACACAATGCCACACATGAAATACACACACACAGTGCCACACATGAATTACACACACATACTGCCACACATGGAATACACACGCACAATAACACCCATGAAAAACACACACAAAGCCACACAGGGAATACACACACACAGTGCCACACATGGAATACACACACAAGATGCCACACATTGAATACACACACACACAATGCCACACATGGAATACACACATACAATGCCACACATGGAATACACACACACAGTGCCACACATGGAGTACACACACACACACACACACACACACACACACACAATGCCACACATGGAATACACAGACACAGTGCCATACATGGATACACACACACATTGCCATACATGGAATTCACACACACAGTGCCGCACATGGAATACACACATACAGTGACGCACATGGAATACACACACTATGCCACACATGGAAAACACACAAAATGCCACACATGGAATACACACAAAATGCCACACATGGAATACACACACACACAATGCCACACATGGAATACACACAAAATGCCACACATGGAAAACACACAAAATGCCACACATGGAATACACACAAAATGCCACACATGGAATACACACACACACAATGCCACACATGGAATACACACACACAATGCCACACATGGAATACACACACAATGCCACACATGAAATACACACACACACACAAACACACATACACACACAATGCCACAGATCGAAAACACACACACAGTGCCACACATGGAATACACAGATACAGTGCCATACATTGATACACACACACACAGTGCCACATATGGAAATCACACACACAGTGCCGCACATGGAATACACATACACAGTGACGCACATGGAATACACACACACACAATGCCACAGATGGTAAACACACAAACAATGCCACACATGGAATACACACTCACAGTTCCACACATGAACTACACACGCTCACATGGATACACACACACATGTGGTACACACACACCCACATACATGGGGTACACACACACACACCCGAGATACACACACACGATGCCACAAGGAATACACACACACATAAAATGCCGCACATGGAATACACACACGCAATGCCACACATGGAATACACAAACACACAATGCCACATATGGAATACACACACACAATGCCACACATGGAATACACACACACAATGCCACACATGGAATACACACACACAGTGCCACACATGGAATACACACACACAATGCCACACATGGAATACACACACACAATGCCACACATGGAATACACACACACAATGCCACTGTGGAAGAATAAAATACATCTACGGTCAACTAAGGGTTAAACAGTTAGCACCATGGTGGAATACTAGTTCCCTCTCTCGTTAGCACAATGGTGGAATACTACAGCACAGTTCCCTCTTTTGCAGGCACACCTGCAGCTGCCAGCTAATTGAGCAGGAGGGGAGAAAGGGGAGTGTCATGGGCAGGCTTCCTGGAGTCCTTGAGACGGGATGTCTGCCCCCAGGATCAAGCAATGGCCATCTATTCTCTGTCTCACATTTATTACTACGTGAGCTTCCCCCAATATCCTGTATAGTCATAAACTTAGAATAGACTAATTGTGTGACAATGATTCTCAATGTAATTGATCATTGAAAGTTAGACAGCCTTATCACCTTCAAGCTCTTTGATATGTACAACTTCTACTATAAATACGTGCATGCTCTGATGCTTCCTCAGAGTGTCAGCTAGCTACCTTGTATGCTACTGGGCTCTCCGTGATATCACGATTAATAAAGGCTTCCGAGACAAACCTCCTGGGTCTGAGTGTTCACTCCGATTTCCGCGACTGCCACACGAGGAATACACTCAATGCCACACATGGAATACACACACACAATGCCACACATGGAATACACACACGCAATGCCACAGATGGAATACACACACGCAATGCCACACATGGAATACACATGGAATACACACACACAATGCCACACATGGAATACACACACGCAATGCCACACATGGAATACACATGGAATACACACACACAATGCCACACATGGAATACACACACAATGCCACACATGGAATACACACACACAATGCCACACATGGAATACACACACACAATGCCACACATGGAATACACACACACAATGCCACACATGGAATACACACACACAATACCACACATGGAATACACACACACAATGCCATACATGGAATACACACACACAATGCCACACATGGAATACACACACGCAATGCCACACATGGAATACACACACACAATGCCACACATGGAATACACACACACAATGCCACACATGGAATACACACACACAATACCACACATGGAATACACACACACAATGCCATACATGGAATACACACACACAATACCACACATGGAATACACACACACAATGCCATACATGGAATACACACACACAATACCACACATGGAATACACACACACAATGCCATACATGGAATACACACACACAATGCCACACATGGAATACACACACACAATGCCACACATGGAATACACACACACAATACCACACATGGAATACACACACACAATGCCACACATGGAATACACACACACAATGCCATACATGGAATACACACACACAATGCCACACATGGAATACACTCAATGCCACACATGGAATATACACACACAATGCCACACATAGAATACACACACACAATACCACACATGGAATACACACACACAATGCCACACATGGAATACACACACACAATGCCATACATGGAATACACACACACAATACCACACATGGAATACACACACACAATACCACACATGGAATACACACACACAATGCCACACATGGAATACACACACACAATACCACACATGGAATACACACACACAATACCACACATGGAATACACACACACAATACCACACATGAAATACACACACACAATACCACACATGAAATACACACACACAATACCACACATGAAATACACACACACAATGCCACACATGGAATACACACACACAATGCCACACATGGAATACACACACACAATGCCACACATAGAATACACACACACAATACCACACATGGAATACAGACACACAATGCCACACATGGAATACACACACACAATGCCACACATGGAATACACACACACAATGCCACACATGGAATACACACACACAATACCACACATGGAATACACACACAATGCCACACATGGAATACACACACACAATGCCACACATGGAATACACACACACAATACCACACATGGAATACACACACACAATACCACACATGGAATACACACACAATGCCACATATGGAATACACACACACAATACCACACATGGAATACACACACACAATGCCACACATGGAATACACACACAGAATACCACACATGGAATACACACACACAATGCCACACATGGAATACACGCACACAATGCCACACATGGAATACACACACACACATGATGCCACACATGGAATACACACACACACAATGCCACACATGGAATACACACACACATGACGCCACACATGGAATACACACACACAATGCCACACATGGAATACACACACACACACACACACCGAATACACACACACAGTGCCACACATGGAATACGCACACACAATGCCACACATGGAATACACACACACAATGCCACACATACAGAATACTCACTCATGCAGGGATACACACACAGATACACACACACATGGAATACAAACACACATGCACATGGGATACACACACACACACACATGCAGGGATACACACACAAATGGTTTACAGACAGACATGCACATGGGATACACACACACACGCACATGGGATGCACACACACAGATTACACACACACACACAGGATACACACACAGACACACACAAATACATGGGATTCACACAAAGACACACATACACACAGGATACACACACAGACACACACACAATGCCACACATGAAATACACACACACAATGCCACACATGGAATACACACACACAATGCCACCCATGAAAAACACACACACAATACCACACATGGAATACACACACACAATGCCACGCATGGAATACACACACACAATGCCAGACATGGAATAAACACACACATGACACCACACATGGAATACACACACACAGTGCCACACATGGAATAGACACACACACAGTGCCACACATAGAATACACACACACGATACCACACATGGAATACACACACAAATGCCACACATGCAATACACACGCACACAATGCCACACATGGAATACACACACACAATGCCACACATGGAATACACACACAATGCCACACATGGAATACACACACACAATGCCACACATGGAATACACACCACACACAATGCCACACATGGAATACACGCACACAATATCACACATGGAATACACACACACAGTGCCACACATGGAATACACACACACAGTGCCACACATGGAATACACAGACACACACACACAATGCCACAGATGGAAAACACACACACAATGCCACACATGGAATACACACACAATGCCACACATGGAATACGCACACACACAGTGCCACACATGAAATACACACATACACAGTGCCACACATGATACATACAAACGCACACAGTGCCACACATGAAATACACACATACACACACACACACACACACACACACACACACACACAATGCCACAGATGGAATACATACACATACAATGCCACACTTGGAATACATACACACACCGTGCCGCACAAAGAATACATACACACACAGTGGCACACATGGAATACACACATACACAGACACACACACACACACACACACACACACACACACACACACACACACACACACACTGAATACACACTCACAGTGCCACACATGGAATACACACTCAGTGCCACACATGAAATACACACACACACACACCGAATACACACTCACAGCGCCACACATGGAATACACACTCAGTGCCACACACGGGATACACACACACACATACAGAATACTCACTCATGCAGGGATACACACACAGATACTCACACACATGGGATACAAACACACATGCACATGGGATACACACACACACACATGCAGGGATACACACACAAATGGGTTACAGACAGACATGCACATGGGATACACACACACACGCACATGGGATGCACACACACACAGATTACACACACACACAGGATACACACACAGACACATACAAACACATGGGATTCACACAAAGACACACATACACACAGGATACACACACAGACACACACACACACAATGCCACACATGAAATACACACACACAATGCCACACATGGAATACACACACACAATGCCACCCATGAAAAACATACACAGTGCCACACCTGAAATACACACACACACACACACACACACACACACACACACACACACACACACACACACACACACACACACAGTGCCACACATGGAACACACACACGATGCCACACATGGAATACACACACACGATACCACACATTGAATACACACACAATGCCACACATGGAATACACACACACAGTGCCACACATGGAATACGCACTCAGTGCCACACACGAAATACACACACACACACACACCCGATACAGACACACACACACACACACACACAGGATACACACACACAGGGGATATACACACACACACAGGGGTTACACACACACACACACACACACGGGATTCACACACACACATACGGAATACACACTCATGCAGGGATAGACACACAGATGCACACACACATGGGATACACACACACATGCACATGGGATACACACACACACATGCACATGGGATACACACACACACACGCAGGGATACACACACAGATACACACACACACATGGGTTACAGACAGACATGCACATGGGATACACACACACGCACATGGGATACACACACACACACATGGGATGGACACACACACACACACATGGAATATACACACACACATGGAATACACACATAGATACACACAAACACATGGGATACACACACATCACACACACATGGGATACACACAGACACACACACGCACAATGCCACACATGAAGTACATACACACAGTGCCTCACATGAATTACACACACACACAGTGCCATACATGAAATACACACACACAATGCCACACATGGAATACACACACAATGCCACCCATGAAAAACATACACAGTGCCACACATGAAATACACACACACACACATTGCCACACCTGAAATATATACACACACAGTGCCACAGATGAAATACACACACACACACAGTGCCACACATGGGTTACACACACACACAGTGCCACACACGGGATATACACACACGCCATGCCACACATGGGGTACACACTCACACAGTGCCACACATGGGATATACACACACACTGTGCAACACATGGGATACATACACAAACAGTGCCACACATGGAATACACACACATAGTGCCACACATGGGATACACACACACAGTGCCACACATGGGATACACACACACACACACGGAATACCAACTCACAGTGCAACACATGAAATACACACACACACACACACACACACACGTGGTACACACACATGCACACACATGGGATACACATGCATACACAGTGCCACACCTGAAATAAACACACGCACAAACACACACAATACCAAACATGAAATACACGCACACGGATACACACACACATGTATACGCACACACACACACAGGGTACATGCACACACACACACATACATATACAGCATACACACACGATACACACACACACATGGGGGGTATACACATGGGATACACACACACGCACACACACATGGGATACACACACACATATGGGATACACACACAACCACACACACACACACACACACACAGAGTGCCACACATGGAATACACAAACACACATGCAGACACACACACAGTGCCACATATGGGTTACGCACACACACAGTGCCACACATGGGATACACACACACACAGTGCCACACACGGGATATACACACACACCGTGCCACACATGGGGTACACACACACACAGTGCCAGACATGGGATATACACACACACTGTGCAACACATGGGATACATTCACACACAGTGCCACACATGGAATACACAAACATAGTGCCACACATGAGATACACACACACACAGTGCCACACATGGGATACACACACACACACACACACACACACACGGAATACCAACACACAGTGCCACACATGAAATACTCACACACACACACGTGGTACACACACATGGGATACACATGCACACACAGTGCCACACCTGAAATAAACACACACACAAACACACACAATACCAAACATGAAATACACGCACACGCACACACACACACATGTATACACACACATACACACAGGGTACACACACACATACATATACGGCATACACACACGATACACACACACACACACATGGGGTATACACACGGGATACACACACACGCACACACACATGGGATACACACACACAGGCACACATGGGATACACACACACATATGGGATACACACGCAACCACACACACACACACAGAGTGCCACACATGGAATACACAAACACACACGCAGACACACACAGTGCCATACATGGAATACACACACACAGGGCCACACATGGAAAACACACACAAAATGCCACACATGGAATACACACACACACGCGCACACACAAACACACACACACACACACACACACACGATGCCACACATGGAAAACACACACGCAATGCCACACATTGAATACACTCACACACACAATGCCACACATGGAATACACACACACAATGCCACACATAGTATACACACACAATGCCACACATGGAATACACACAATGCCACACATGGAATACACACACACACAATGCCACACATGGAATACACACACACAATGCCACACATGGAATACACACACACAATGCCTCACATGGAATACACACACACAATGCCACACATGGTATACACACAATGCCACACATGGAATACACACACACAATGCCACACATGGAATACACACGGAATACACACACGCACAATGCCAAAAATGGAATACACAAACACAATGCCACCAATGGAATACACACACATAATATCACACATGGAATATACACACACACAGTGCCACACATGGAATACACACGCACGATGCCAGACATGGAATACACACTCACACGGATACACACACACATGTGGTACACACACACACACACACACATACATGGGGTATACACACACACACACACCCAAGATACACACACACACACACACACACACATGGAATATACACACACACAGTGACACACTTGGAATACACACACACAATGCCACACATGGAATACACACACACAATTCCACACAAGGAATACACACACACACAATGCCACACATGGAATACACACACACAATGCCACGCATGGAATACACCGACACACAATGCCACACATGGAATACTCACACACACACATGCACACACACAAACACACACACACAATGCCACAGATTGAAAACAGACACACAGTGCCACACATGGAATACACAGACACAGTGCCACACATGGAATTCACACACACAGTGCCGCACATGGAATACACACACACAGTGACGCACAGGGAATACACACACACACACACACAATGCCACAGATGGAAAACACACACACAATGCCACCCATGGAATACACACACAATGCCACACATGGTATACACACTCACAGTGCCACATATGAAATACACACACATTCACATGGATACACACACACATGTGGTACACACACACACATACATGGGGTACACACACACACCCAGGATACACACACACACACACACACACACACACACACACATACACAAGGGATACACACACACACAGTGCCACATCTGAAATAAATGAACACACACCTGAAATACACACACACCTGAAATATACACACACACACAATGCCACACATGAATTACACACACATGCACACAATGCCACACATGAATTACACACAGTGCCAAACATGAAATACGCACACATAGTGCCACACATGAATTACACAAACACACACAATGCCACACATGAATTACACACGCACACATTGCCACACATGAATTACACACACACACAATGCCACACATGAATTACACACAGTGCCATACATGAAATATGCACACATAGTGCCACACATGAAGTACGCACACTCGCACAGAATACACACTCACACACACTCACACAGGGGATACACAGAAACACACAGGGGATACTCACACACACAGGGGATACACACACACACGCGCACACACACATACGGGATACACACACACACACATACGGAATACACACTCATGCAGGGATACACACACAGATACACACAAACATGGGATACACATACACACACACATGGGATACACACACACACGGGATGCACACACACACACACGCACGGAATACACACTTCACGGGATACACACACAAACACATGGGATACACACACTGACACACACACGCACACGGGATACACACACAGACACACACGCACAATGCCACACATGAAATACACACACACAGTGCCACACATAAATTACACACATACACAGTGCCACACATGAAATACACACACACAAACAGTGCCACACATGAAATACACACACACACAGTGCCACACATGAAATACACACACCGTGCCACACATGGAATACATACACACACGGTGTCACACACGAAATACACACACTGAATACACACTCACAGTGCCACACTTGATTTACACACACACGTATACACACACACGGGATACACACACACATACACGGGATACACACACAGGATACACACACACACGGGATGCACACACACACACGCACACACGGCCTACACACACACACACACACACACACACACACACAGGATACACACAAACACACACACACACACACGGGATATACCATCACACACAATCGGGATACACACACACATGTGATACACGCACACACAGCATACACGCACACGTGGGATTCACGCACTCAGGATACACACACACGGGATACATGCACACAGGATACACGCACACGGGATACAACCACATGGGATACACACACAAACACACACAAACACATGGGATACACACACTGACACACACACACATGGGATACACACACAGACACACACACGCACAATGCCACACATGAAATGCACCCACACAGTGCCACACATGAATTACACACACACAGTGCCACACATGAAATACGCACACACAAACAGTGCCACACATGAAATACACACACACACAGTGCCAGACATGAAATACACATACCGTGCCACACATGGAATACATACACACACAGTGTCACACACGAAATACACACACACACATTGAATACACACTCACAGTGCCACACATGATTAACACACACACGTAGACACACACACGGGATACATACACACACACACACACACACGGGATACACACACACAGGATACACACACACACACAGACATGGGATACACACACACACGTGATGCATATACACACACACAGCCTACACACACACACACACACACACACACACACCCACACACACACACACGGGATACACAAAAACACACACACGGGATACACACACACATGTGATACACGCACACATGGCATACACGCACACATGGGATGCATGCACACACGGGATACACGCAAATATGGGATACACACACGGGATACACACACACGGGATACATGCACATGGGATACATCCACACGGGATACACGCACACGGGATACACACACGGGATACACGCACACTGGATACACGCACACGGGATACACGCACACCGGATACACACATGGGATACACACAAATGGGATACACACACACACACAGGATACACACACGGGATACACACACGGGATACACACACACACAGGATACACACACGGAATACACAGACGGAATACACACACACAGGCACAGGATACACACACGGTATACACACACACACAGATGATACACACATGGCATACACACACACACACACAGGATACACACACGGCATACACACACACACGGGATACACACACACACGATACACACACATACATGGGATACACACACGGGATACACACACACACAGGATACACATACGGGATACACACACAGGATACACACACAGGATACACACACAGACACATGAGATACACACACAAGGGATACACACACACGGGATACACACACACACACGGGATACACACGCATGGGATACACACACACATGGGATACACACACACGGGATAAACACACACACGCACACACGGCCTACACACACGGGTTACACAAACACACACACACACGGGATACACCATCACACACACACGGGATACGTACACACATGTGATACACGCACACATGGGATACACGCACACATGGGATGCAAATACACACGGGATACACACAAACAAGGGATACATGCACACAGGATACATGCACAGGGGATACACGCACACGGGATACACACACACGGGATACACACACACACGGGATACACACACGAGATACACACACACACAGGATTCACACAAGGGATACACACACACACAGGATACACACACGGGATACACACACACACAGGATACACACACGGGATACACACACACACAGTATACACACATGGGATACACACACTAACACACACACACACGGGATACACACACACACACACGTGCACAATGCCACACATGGAATACACACACACAGTGCCACACATGGAATACACACACACAGTGCCACACATGGAGTACACACACACACACACAATGCCACAGGTCGAAAACACACACACAGTGCCACACATGGAATACACAGACACAGTGCCATACATGGATACACACTCACACACAGTGCCATACATGGAATTCACACACACAGTGCCGCACATGGAATACACACATAGAGTGATGCACAAGGAATACACAGACACACACACACACACAATGCCACAGATGGAAAACACACACACAATGCCACACATGGAATATACACACAATGCCACACATGCAATACACACTCACAGTGCCACATATGAAATACACACACACTCACATGGATACACACACACATGTGGTACACACACACACACACATACATGGGGTACACACACACCCACATGGAATGCACACACACACACAATGCCACACATGGAATACACACACATAATGCCACACATGGAATACACACACAATGCCACACATGGAATACACACACACAGTGCCACACATGGAATACACACACACACAATGCCACACATGGAATACACACACAATGCCACACATGGAATACACACACACAGTGCCACACATGGAATACACACTCACAGTTCCACACATGAAATACACACGCGGACATGGATACACACACACATGTGGTACACACACACCCACATACATGGGGTACACACACAGACACCCGAGATACACACACGCACACACACTTACACAGGCACGGGATACACACACACACACACACACACACACACACACAGTGCCACATCTGAAATAAACGCACAGACCTGACATACACACACACACAATGCCACACATGAATTACACACACAGTGGCACACATGGAATACATACACACACAGTGGCACACATGGAATACACACATACACACACACACACACACACCGAGTACACACTCACAGCGCCACACATGGAATACACACTCAGTGCCACACATGAAATACACACACACACACCGAGTACACACTCACAGCGCCACACATGGAATACACACTCAGTGCCACACATGAAATACACACACACACATACACACACACACACACACACACATACACACACAGAGGCGATACACACACACACGGGATACACACACATACATACAGAATACTCACTCATGCAGGGATACACACACAGATACACACGCACATGGGATACAAACACACATGCACATGGGAAACACACACCCACAAATGCCAGGATACACACACAAATGGGTTACAGACAGACATGCACATGCGATACACACACACGCACGCACATGGGATGCACACACACACACACAGAGTACACACACACAGGATACACACACAGACACACACAAACACATGGAATTCACACAAAGACACACACACACGGGATACACACACAGACACACACACGCACAATGCTACACATGAAATACTCACACACAATGCCACACATGGAATACACACACACAATGCCACCCATGAAAAACACACACAGTGCCACACATGAAATACACACACACACACACAGTGCCACACATGGAACACACACATGATGCCACATCTGGAATACACACACACGATACCACACATTGAATACACACACAAACAATGCAACACATGGAATACACACACACGATGCCACACATTGAATACACACACAATGCCACACATGGAATACAAACATACAATGCCACACATGGAATACATACACAATGCCACACAAGGAATACACACACAAAAAGCCACACAAGGAATACACACACACACACAATGCCACACATGGAATACACACACGCAATGCCACACATGGAATACACAAACACACAATGTCACACATGGAATACACACACACAATGCCACACATGGAATACACACACACAATGCCACACATGGAATACACACACACAATGCCACACATGGAATACACACACACAATACCACACATGGAATACACACACACAATGCCACACATGGAACACACACACACAATACCACACATGGAATACACACACACAATGCCACACATGGAATACACACACACAATGACACACATGGAATGCACACACACATGACGCCACACCTGGAATACACACACACACACAGTGCCACACATGGAATACACACACACGATACCACACATGGAATACACACTCACACAATGCCACACATGGAATACACACACACAATGCCACACATGGAATACACACACACAATGCCACACATGGAATACACACACACAGTGCCACACATGGAATTCACACACACAGTGCCACACATGGAGTACACACACACACAATGCCACAGATGGAAAACACACACACAATGCCACACATGGAATACACACACAATGCCACACATGGAATACGCACTCACAGTGCCACGTATGAAATACACACACACTCACATGGATACACACACACATGTGGTACACACACACACACATACATGGGGTACACACAAACACACCCGAGATACACACACACACACACGCACGGGATAGACACACACACACAGTGCCACATCTGAAATAAACACACACACACCTGAAACACCTGAAATACACACACACCTGAAATACACACACACACAATGCCACACATGAATTACACACACACGCACACAATGCCAAACATGAATTACACACAGTGCCATACATGAAATATGCACACACAGTGCCACACATGAAACACACACACACACACACACACACACAGTGCCACACATGAAATACACAAATACACAGTGCCACACATGATACATACACACACACAGTGCCACACATGGAATACATACACACGCAGTGCCACACATAGAATACATACACACACAGTGCCACACATAGAATATATACATACACAGTGCCACACATGGAATACACACATACACACACACACCGAATACACACTCACAGTGCCACACATGGAATACGCACTCAGTGCCACATATGAAATACACACACACACACACACACACACACTCGATACAGACACCCACACACACAGGATACACACACACAGGGGACACACACACACACACACACACACACACGGGATTCACACACACACATACGGAATACACACTCATGCAGGGATAGACACACAGATACACACACACATGGGATACACACACACATGCACATGGGATACACACACACACACATGCAGGGATACACACACAGATACACATACACATAGGTTACAGACAGACATGCACATGGGATACACACACACACAATGCCACAAAAGGAATACACACACACACAATGCCACACATGGAATACACACACACAATGCCACACATGGAATACACTCAATGCCACACATGGAATACACACACACAATGCCACACATGGAATACACAAACACAATACCACACATGGAATACACACACACAATGCCACACATGGAATACACACACACAATGCCACACATGAAATACACATACACACACACAGTGCCACACATGAAATACACACACACACACACACACACACAGTGCCACACATGGGTTACACACACACACAGTGCCACACATGGGATACACACACACACAGTGCCACACACGGGATATACACACACACCGTGCCACACATGGGGTACACACACACACACAGTGCCACACATGGGATATACACACACACTGTGCAACACATGGGATACACACACACACAGTGCCACACATGGAATACACACACATAGTGCCACACATGGGATACACACACACACAGTGCCACACATGGGATACACATGCACACACAGTGCCACACCTGAAATAAACACACGCACAAACACACACAATACCAAACATGAAATACACGCACACATGGGACACACACACATATATACACACACACACACACACACACAGGGTACACGCACACACTCACACATACATATACAGCATACACACATGATACACACACACACATGGGGTACACACACGGGATACACACACACGCACACACACATGGGATACACACACACACAGGCACACATGGGATACACACACACATATGGGATACACACACAACCACACACACACACAGAGTGCCACACATGGAATACACAAACACACACGCAGACACACACACACACAGTGCCAGACATGGAATAAACACACACAGGGCCACACATGGAAAACACACACGCAGTGCCACACATGGAATACACACACACACGCGCACACACAAACACACACACACACACACACACACACACACACACACACACACGATGCCACACATGGAAAACACACACGCAATGCCACACATGGAATACACTCACAAACACAATGTCACACATGGAATACACACACACAATGCCACACATAGAATACACACACACAATGCCACACATGGAATACACACAATGCCACACATGGAATACACACACACACAATGCCAAAAATGGAATACACACACATAGTATCACACATGGAATATACACACACACAGTGCCACACATGGAATACACACGCACGATGCCACACATGGAATACACACTCACACGGATACACACACACATGTGGTACACACACACACACACACATACATGGGGTACACACACACACCCCCAAGATACACACACACACACATGGAATATACACACACAGTGACACACCTGGAATACACACGCACAATGCCACACATGGAATACACACACACAATTCCACACATGGAATACACACACACAGTGCCACGCATGGAATACACACACACAGTGCCACATGGAATACACACACACAGTGCCACACCTGGAATACACACACACAATGCCACACATGGAATACACACACACAATTCCACACATGGAATACACCGACACACAATGCCACACACGGAATACACACACACAATGCCACACATGGAATACACACACACAGTGCCACGCATGGAATACACACACACAGTGCCACATGGAATACACACACACAGTGCCACACATGGAATACACAAACACACATGCACACACACAAACACACACACACACAATGCCACAGATTGAAAACAGACACACATTGCCACACATGGAATACACAGACACAGTGCCATACATGGATACACACACACAGACACAGTGCCACACATGGAATTCACACACACAGTGCCGCACATGGAATACACACACACAGTGACGCACATGGAATACACACACTCACAATGCCACAGATGTTAAACACACATACAATGCCACACATGGAATACACACACAATGCCACACATGAAATACACACACACTCACATGGATACACACACACATGTGGTACACACACACACATACATGGGGTACACACACACACAGTGCCACATCTGAAATAAATGAACACACACCTGAAATACACACACACCTGAAATACACACACACACACACAATGCCACACATGAATTACACACACACGCACACAATGCCACACATGAATTACACACAGTGCCATACATGAAATACGCACACATAGTGCCACACATGAATTACACACACACACACAATGCCACACATGAATTACACTCACGCACACATTGCCACACATGAATTACACACACACACACACACACAATGCCACACATGAAATATATACACACACTAAAACAATGCCACACATGAAATACACACACACAGTGCCACACATGAAATACACACACACACACACACACACAGTGCCACTCATGAAATACACACACACACAGTGCCACTCATGAAATACACACACACACACAAGGCCACACATGGAATATACACACACAATGCCACACATGGAATACACACACAATGCCACACATGGAATACACAGACACACAATGCCACACATGGAATACACACACACAATGCCACACATGGCATACAAACACACAATGCCACGCATGGAATACACACATGCAATGCCACACTTGGAATACACTGACACACAATGCCACACATGGAATACACACACACAGTGCCACACATGGAATACACACACACAGTGCCACATGGAATACACACACACAGTGCCACACGTGGAATACACACACACACACACACACACACACACACACACACAATGCCACAGATGGAAAACACACACACAAGCCACACATGGAATACACACACACAATGCCACTCATGGAATACACACACACAGTGCCACACATGGAATACACACTCACAGTTCCACACATGAACTACACACGTTCACATTGATACACACACACATGTGGTACTCACACACCCACATACATGGGGGACACACACACTCACCCGAGATACACACACACACACACACACACACACACACACACACAGACAGTGCCACATCTGAAATAAACGCACACACCTGAAATACACACACACACAATGCCACACATGAATTACACACACACGCACACAATGCCAAACATGAATTACACATAGTGCCATACATGAAATACGCACACATAGTGCCACACATGAAATACACATACACACAAGGCCACACATGGAATATACACACACAATGCCACACATGGAATACACACACAATGCCACACATGGAATACACAGACACACAATGTCACACATGGAATACACACACACAATGCCACACATGGAATACACAGACACACAATGCCACACATGGAATACACACACACAGTGCCACACATGGAATACACACATGCAATGCCACACATGGAATACACTGACACACAATGCCACACATGGAATACACACACAATGCCACACATGGAATACAAACATACAATGCCACACATGGTATACATACACAATGCCACACAAGGAATACACACACAAAAAGCCACACAAGGAATACACACACACACACAATGCCACACATGGAATACACACACGCAATGCCACACATGGAATACACAAACACACAATGTCACACATGGAATACACACACACAATGCCACACATGGAATACACACACACAATGCCACACATGGAATACACACACACAATGCCACACATGGAATACACACACACAATACCACACATGGAATACACACACACAATGCCACACATGGAACACACACACACAATACCACACATGGAATACACACACACAATGCCACGCATGGAATACACACACACAATGACACACATGGAATGCACACACACATGACGCCACACCTGGAATACACACACACACACAGTGCCACACATGGAATACACACACACGATACCACACATGGAATACACACTCACACAATGCCACACATGGAATACACACACACAATGCCACACATGGAATACACACACACAACGCCACACATGGAATACACACACACACACAATGCCACACATGGAATACACACACACAATGCCACACATGGAATACACACACACAATGCCACACATGGAATACACACACACAGTGCCACACATGGAATACACACACACAGTGCCACACATGGAGTACACACACACACAATGCCACAGATGGAAAACACACACACAATGCCACACATGGAATACACACACAATGCCACACATGGAATACGCACTCACAGTGCCACGTATGAAATACACACACACTCACATGGATACACACACACATGTGGTACACACACACACACATACATGGGGTACACACAAACACACCCGAGATACACACACACACACGCGCACGGGATAGACACACACAAACAGTGCCACATCTGAAATAAACACACACACACCTGAAACACCTGAAATACACACACACCTGAAATACACACACACACAATGCCACACATGAATTACACACACACGCACACAATGCCAAACATGAATTACACACAGTGCCATACATGAAATATGCACACACAGTGCCACACATGAAACACACACACACACACACACAGTGCCACACATGAAATACACAAATACACAGTGCCACACATGATACATACACACACACAGTGCCACACATGGAATACATACACACGCAGTGCCACACATAGAATACATACACACACAGTGCCACACATAGAATATATACATACACAGTGCCACACATGGAATACACACATACACACACACACCGAATACACACTCACAGTGCCACACATGGAATACGCACTCAGTGCCACATATGAAGTACACACACACACACACACACACACACACTCGATACAGACACCCACACACACAGGATACACACACACAGGGGACACACACACACACACACACACACACACACGGGATTCACACACACACATACGGAATACACACTCATGCAGGGATAGACACACAGATACACACACACATGGGATACACACACACATGCACATGGGATACACACACACACACATGCAGGGATACACAACAGATACACATACACATAGGTTACAGACAGACATGCACATGGGATACACACACACACAATGCCACAAATGGAATACACACACACACAATGCCACAAATGGAATACACACACACACAATGCTACACATGGAATACACACGCACAATGCCACACATGGAATACACAAACACACAATGTCACACATGGAATACACACACACAATGCCACACATGGAATACACACACACAATGCCACACATGGAATACACACACACAATGCCACACATGGAATACACACACACAATACCACACATGGAATACACACACATGATGCCACACATGGAACACACACACACAATACCACACATGGAATACACACACACAATGCCACGCATGGAATACACACACACAATGACACACATGGAATGCACACACACATGACGCCACACCTGGAATACACACACACACACACAGTGCCACACATGGAATACACACACACGATACCACACATGGAATACACACTCACACAATGCCACACATGGAATACACACACACAATGCCACACATGGAATACACACACACAATGCCACACATGGAATACACACCACACACAATGCCACACATGGAATACACACACACAACGCCACACATGGAATACACACACACACACAATGCCACACATGGAATACACACACACAATGCCACACATGGAATACACACACACAATGCCACACATGGAATACACACACACAGTGCCACACATGGAATACACACACACAGTGCCACACATGGAGTACACACACACACAATGCCACAGATGGAAAACACACACACAATGCCACACATGGAATACACACACAATGCCACACATGGAATACGCACTCACAGTGCCACATATGAAATACACACACACTCACATGGATACACACACACACACACACATACATGGGGTACACACAAACACACCCGAGATACACACACACACACGCGCACGGGATAGACACACACACACAGTGCCACATCTGAAATAAACACACACACACCTGAAACACCTGAAATACACACACACCTGAAATACACACACACACAATGCCACACATGAATTACACACACACGCACACAATGCCAAACATGAATTACACACAGTGCCATACATGAAATATGCACACACAGTGCCACACATGAAACACACACACACACACACACAGTGCCACACATGAAATACACAAATACACAGTGCCACACATGATACATACACACACACAGTGCCACACATGGAATACATACACACGCAGTGCCACACATAGAATACATACACACACAGTGCCACACATAGAATATATACATATACAGTGCCACACATGGAATACACACATACACACACACACCGAATACACACTCACAGTGCCACACATGGAATACGCACTCAGTGCCACATATGAAATACACACACACACACACACACACTCGATACAGACACCCACACACACAGGATACACACACACAGGGGACACACACACACACACACACACACACGGGATTCACACACACACATACGGAATACACACTCATGCAGGGATAGACACACAGATACACACACACATGGGATACACACACACATGCACATGGGATACACACACACACACATGCAGGGATACACACACAGATACACATACACATAGGTTACAGACAGACATGCACATGGGATACACACACACACAATGCCACAAAAGGAATACACACACACACAATGCCACACATGGAATACACACACACAATGACACACATGGAATGCACACACACATGATGCCACACCTGGAATACACACACACACACACAGTGCCACACATGGAATACACACACACGATACCACACATGGAATACACACTCACACAATGCCACACATGGAATACACACACACAATGCCACACATGGAATACACACACACAATGCCACACATGGAATACACACCACACACAATGCCACACATGGAATACACACACACAACGCCACACATGGAATACACACACACACACACAATGCCACACATGGAATACACACACACAATGCCACACATGGAATACACACACACAATGCCACACATGGAATACACACACACAATGCCACACATGGAATACACACACACAGTGCCACACATGGAATACACACACACAGTGCCACACATGGAGTACACACACACACAATGCCACAGATGGAAAACACACACACAATGCCACACATGGAATACACACACAATGCCACACATGGAATACGCACTCACAGTGCCACATATGAAATACACACACACTCACATGGATACACACACACATGTGGTACACACACACACACACATACATGGGGTACACACAAACACACCCGAGATACACACACACACACGTGCACGGGATAGACACACACACACAGTGCCACATCTGAAATAAACACACACACACCTGAAACACCTGAAATACACACACACCTGAAATACACACACACACAATGCCACACATGAATTACACACACACGCACACAATGCCAAACATGAATTACACACAGTGCCATACATGAAATATGCACACACAGTGCCACACATGAAACACACACACACACACAGTGCCACACATGAAATACACAAATACACAGTGCCACACATGATACATACACACACACAGTGCCACACATGGAATACATACACACGCAGTGCCACACATAGAATACATACACACACAGTGCCACACATAGAATATATACATATACAGTGCCACACATGGAATACACACATACACACACACACCGAATACACACTCACAGTGCCACACATGGAATACGCACTCAGTGCCACATATGAAATACACACACACACACACACACACACACACTCGATACAGACACCCACACACACAGGATACACACACACAGGGGACACACACACACACACACACACACACACACACACACACACACACACACGGGATTCACACACACACATACGGAATACACACTCATGCAAGGATAGACACACAGATACACACACACATGGGATACACACACACATGCACATGGGATACACACACACACACATGCAGGGATACACACACAGATACACATACACATAGGTTACAGACAGACATGCACATGGGATACACACACACACAATGCCACAAAAGGAATACACACACACACAATGCCACACATGGAATACACACACACAATGCCACACATGGAATACACAAACACAATACCACACATGGAATACACACACACAATGCCACACATGGAATACACACACAGAATACCACACATGGAATACACACACACACACACATTGCCACACATGAAATATATACACACACAGTGCCACACATGAAATACACACACACACACACACACACACACACAGTGCCACACATGGGTTACACACACACACAGTGCCACACATGGGATACACACACACACAGTGCCACACACGGGATATACACACACACCGTGCCACACATGGGGTACACACACACAGTGCCACACATGGGATATACACACACACTGTGCAACACATGGGATACACACACACACAGTGCCACACATGGAATACACACACATAGTGCCACACATGGGATACACACACACACAGTGCCACACATGGGATACACATGCACACACAGTGCCACACCTGAAACAAACACACGCACAAACACACACAATACCAAACATGAAATACACGCACACATGGGACACACACACATATATACACACACACACACACACAGGGTACACGCACACACTCACACATACATATACAGCATACACACATGATACACACACACACATGGGGTACACACACGGGATACACACACACGCACACACACATGGGATACACACACACACAGGCACACATGGGATACACACACACATATGGGATACACACACAACCACACACACACACACACACACACACACACACACACAGAGTGCCACACATGGAATACACAAACACACACGCAGACACACACACACACAGTGCCAGACATGGAATAAACACACACAGGGCCACACATGGAAAACACACACGCAATGCCACACATGGAATACACTCACAAACACAATGCCACACATGGAATACACACACACAATGCCACACATAGAATACACACACACACAATGCCAAAAATGGAATACACACACATAGTATCACACATGGAATATACACACACACAGTGCCACACATGGAATACACACGCACGATGCCACACATGGAATACACACTCACACGGATACACACACACATGTGGTACACACACACACACACACACATACATGGGGTACACAAACACACACCCCCAAGATACACACACACACACATGGAATATACACACACACAGTGACACACCTGGAATACACACACACAATGCCACACATGGAATACACACACACAGTGCCACACATGGAATACACACACACAATGCCACACATGGAATACACACACACAATGCCACACATGGAATACACACACACAGTGCCACGCATGGAATACACACACACAGTGCCACATGGAATACACACACACAGTGCCACACATGGAATACACAAACACACATGCACACACACAAACACACACACACACAATGCCACAGATTGAAAACAGACACACATTGCCACACATGGAATACACAGACACAGTGCCATACATGGATACACACACACAGACACAGTGCCACACATGGAATTCACACACACAGTGCCGCACATGGAATACACGCACACAGTGACGCACATGGAATACACACACTCACAATGCCACAGATGTTAAACACACATACAATGCCACACATGGAATACACACACAATGCCACACATGAAATACACACACACTCACATGGATACACACACACATGTGGTACACACACACACATACATGGGGTACACACACACACACCCAGGATACACACACACACACACACACACACACACACACACACAAGGGATACACACACACACAGTGCCACATCTGAAATAAATGAACACACACCTGAAATACACACACACCTGAAATACACACACACACACAATGCCACACATGAATTACACACACACGCACACAATGCCACACATGAATTACACACAGTGCCATACATGAAATACGCACACATAGTGCCACACATGAATTACACACACACACACAATGCCACACATGAATTACACACACGCACACATTGCCACACATGAATTACACACACACACACACACACACACACAATGCCACACATGAAATATATACACACACTAAAACAATGCCACACATGAAATACACACACACAGTGCCACACATGAAATACACACACACACACACACACAGTGCCACTCATGAAATACACACACACACAGTGCCACTCATGAAATACACACACACACAAGGCCACACATGGAATATACACACACAATGTCACACATGGAATACACACACAATGCCACACATGGAATACACAGACACACAATGCCACACATGGAATACACACACACAATGCCACACATGGAATACACACACACAATGCCACACATGGAATACACACATGCAATGCCACACTTGGAATACACTGACACACAATGCCACACATGGAATACACACACAATGCCACACATGGAATACACACACACAGTGCCACACATGGAATACACACACACAGTGCCACATGGAATACACACACACAGTGCCACACGTGGAATACACACACACACACACACACACACACACACACAATGCCACAGATGGAAAACACACACACAAGCCACACATGGAATACACACACACAATGCCACTCATGGAATACACACACACAGTGCCACACATGGAATACACACTCACAGTTCCACACATGAACTACACACGTTCACATTGATACACACACACATGTGGTACTCACACACCCACATACATGGGGGACACACACACTCACCCGAGATACACACACACACACACACACACACACACACACAGACAGTGCCACATCTGAAATAAACGCACACACCTGAAATACACACACACACAATGCCACACATGAATTACACACACACGCACACAATGCCAAACATGAATTACACATAGTGCCATACATGAAATATGCACACATAGTGCCACACATGAAATACACATACACACAAGGCCACACATGGAATATACACACACAATGCCACACATGGAATACACACACAATGCCACACATGGAATACACAGACACACAATGCCACACATGGAATACACACACACAATGCCACACATGGAATACACACACACAATGCCACACATGGAATACACACATGCAATGCCACACATGGAATACACTGACACACAATGCCACACATGGAATACACACACAATGCCACACATAGAATACACACACACAGTGCCACACATGGAATACACACACACACACACACACACACACACACACACACACACACACACACACACACACACACACACACACACACACAATGCCACAGATGGAAAACACACACACAAGCCACACATGGAATACACACACAATGCCACACATGGAATACACACACACAGTGCCACACATGGAATACACACTCACAGTTCCACACATGAACTACACACGCTCACATTGATACACACACACATGTGGTACACTCACACCCACATACATGGGGGACACACACAGACACCCGAGATACACACACACACACGCACGGGATACACACACACACACACACACGGTGCCACATCTGAAATAAACACACACACCTGAAATACACACACACACACAATGCCACACATGAATTACACACACACGCACACAATGCCAAACATGAATTACACATAGTGCCATACATGAAATACGCACACATAGTGCCACACATGAAATATGCAAACACACACAGGATACACACTCACACACACACACACACACACACACACACACACAGTGCCACATCTGAAATAAATGCACACAAAGCTGAAATGTACACACACAGTGCCACACATGAAATACACACACACACAGTGCCACACATGAAATACTCAGACACACAGTGCCACACATGAAATACACACATACACAATTCCACACATGATACATACAAACACACACAGTGCCACACATGGAATACACACACACACACACACACACACACACACACACAATGTCACAGATGGAATACATATACAAACAATGCCACACTTGGAATACATACACACACCATGCCACACAAAGAATACATACACACACAGTGGCACACATGGAATACACACATACACACACACACACACACACACACACACACACTGAATACACACTCACAGTGCCACACATGGAATACACACTCAGTGCCACACATGAAATACACACACACACACCGAATACACACTCACAGTGCCACACATGGAATACACACTCAGTGCCACATATGAAATACACACACACACATACACACACACACATACACACACAGAGGCGATACACACACACACACACACACACACGGGATACAAACACACATGCACATGGGATACACACACACACACACATGCAGGGATACACACACAAATGGGTTACAGACAGACATGCACATGGGATACACACACACAATGCCACACATGGAATACACACACACAGTGCCACACATGGAATACACACACACAGTGCCACATGGAATACACACACACAGTGCCACACATGGAATACACACACACACACACACACATGCACACACACAAACACACACACACAATGCCACAGATTGAAAACAGACACGCAGTGCCACACATAGAATACACAGACACAGTGCCACACATGGAAGTCACACACACAGTGCCACACATGGAATACACACAGACAGTGACGCACATGGAATACACACACACACACACACACACAATGCCACAGATGGAAAACACACACACAAGCCACACATGGAATACACACACAATGCCACACATGGAATACACACTCACAGTGCCACACATGAAATACACACACACTCACACGGATACACACACACATGTGGTACACACACACACACACACACACGCACAGGATCTGAAATAAACGCGCACACACCTGAAATACACACACACACACACAATGCCACACATGAATTACACACACACAATGCCACACATGAATTACACACAGTGCCATACATGAAATACGCACACATAGTGCCACACATGAAGTACGCACACACACACAGAATACACACTCACACACACAGACACACACACACAGTGCCACATCTGAAATAGATGCACACACACCTGAAATGCACACACACAATGCCACACATGAATTACACACACACGCACACATTGCCACACATGAATTACACACACACACAATGCCACACATGAAATATATACACACACAAAAACAATGCCACACATGAAATACACACACACAGTGCCACACATGAAATACACACACACACACAGTGCCACACATGAAATACACACATACACAGTGCCACACATGATACACACACACACACACACACACAGTGCCACACATGGAATACATACACACACAGTGCCACACATAGAATACATACACACACAGTGACACACATGGAATACACACTCACAGTGCCACACTTGAAATACACACACACTCACACGGATACACACACACATGTGGTACACACACACACACACACGCACAGGATACACACACACACAGTGCCACATCTGAAATAAACGCACACACACCTGAAATACACACACACCTGAAATACACACACACACACACACAATGCCACACATGAATTACACACAATGCCACACATGAATTACACACAGTGCCATACATGAAATACGCACACATAGTGCCACACATGAAATACGCACACTCGCACAGAATACACACTCACACACACAGTGCCACATCTGAAATAGATGCACACACACCTGAAATGCACACACACAATGCCACACATGAATTACACACACACACACACATTGCCACACATGAATTACACACACACACAATGCCACACATGAAATATATACACACACAAAAACAATGCCACACATGAAATACACACACACAGTGCCACACATGAAATACACACACACACAGTGCCACACATGAAATACACACACACACAGTGCCACACATGAAATACACACATACACAGTGCCACACATGATACACATACACACACACACACACACACAGTGCCACACATGGAATACATACACACACAGTGCCACACATAGAATACACACATACACATACACCGAATACACACTCACAGTGCCACACATGGAATACAGACTCAGTGCCACACATGAAATATACACATACACACACACACACCCGATACAGACACACACACACATGATACACTCACACAGGGGATACACAGAAACACACAGGGGATACTCACACACACAGGGGATACACACACACGCACACACACACACACACAGACGGGATACATACACACACATACGGAATACACACTCATGCAGGGATACACAGACAGATACACACACACATGGGATACACACCCACATGCACATGGGATGCACACACACACATACACATGGAATACACACACACGTGGGATACACACACAGACACACACAAACACTTGGGATACACACACAGACACACACACGCACAATGCCACACATGAAATACACACACACAGTGCCACACATGAATTACACACACACACAATGCCACACATGAAATACACACACACAATGCCATACATGAAATGCACACACACACAGTGCCACACATGAAATACACACACACACGGATACACACACACACATGTATACACACACACACAGGGTACACGCACACACACACACACATATACGGGATACACACATGATACACACACACACACACTTGGGGCACACACACATGAGATACACACATGGGATACACACACACACATTGGATCCACACACACAGGCACACATGGGATACACACACACATATGGGATACACACACACAAACACACACACAAACTCACAGTGCCACACATGGGATACACACACACACACAGAGCGCGCCACACATGGAATACACAAACACACAATGTCACACATGGAATACACACACACACACAATGCCACACATGGAATACACACACACACAATGTCACACATGGAATACACACACACAATGCCACACATGGAATACACACACACAATACCACACATGGAATACACACACACACACACACACGATGCCACACATAGAATACACACACACAGTGCCACACATGGAATACACACACATGATGCCACACATGGAATACACACACACAATGACACAAATGGAATACATACACACACAATGCCACACATGGAATACACACACACAATGCCACACACGGAATACACACACACACAATGCGACACATGGAATACACACACATACAATGCCACACATGGAATACACACACACAATGCCACACATGGAATCACACACACAATGCCACACATGAAATACACACACACATTGCCACACATGGAATACACACACACACACACACACAATGCCACAGATCGAAAACACACGCACAGTGCCACACATGGAATACACAGACACAGTGCCATACATGGATACACACACACACAGTGCCACACATGGAATTCACACACACAGTGACGCGCATGGAATACACACATACAGTGACGCACATGGAATACACACACACACACACAATGCCACAGATGGAAAACACACACACAATGCCACACATGGAATACAACACACAATGCCACACATGGAATACACACTCACAGTGCCACACATGAAATACACACACACTCACACAGATGCACACACACACATACATGGGGTACACACACACACACCCGAGATACACACACACACACACACACACACACACACACACACACACACACACACACACACACACACACACACACATGCACGGGATACACACACAGTGCCACATCTGAAATAAACGCACACACACCTGAAACACCTGAAATACACACACACCTGAAATACACACACACAATGCCACACATGAATTACAAACACGTGCACACAATGCCACACATGAATTACACACAGTGCCATACATGAAATATGCACACATAGAGCCACACATGAAATACGCACACACACAGAATACACACTCACACACACACACACACACACACACACACACAGTGCCACATCTGAAATAGACGCACACACACCTGAAATGCACACACACAATGCCACACATGGATTACACACACACGCACACAATTCCACACATGAATTACACACAGTGCCACACATGAAATATGCACATAGTGCCACACTCGAAATACGCACACATAGTGCCACACATGAAATACGCACACACACACAGAATACACACTCACACACGCACACACACACACACGGTGCCACATCTGAAATAAATGCACACACACCTGAAATACACACACACAGTGCCACATATGAAATATACACACACACACAGTGCCGCACATGAAATACACACACACACAGTGCCACACATGAAATACACACAACACAGTGCCACACATGATACACACACACACACACACACACACAGTTCCACACATGGAATACATACACACACAGTGCCACACATGGAATACACAGAAACACACACACACACACCGAATACACACTCACAGTGCCACACATGGAATACACACTCAGTGCCACACATGAAATACACACACCCGATATAGACACACACACGCACACACAAAGGATACACACACACAGGGGATACACACACACACAGGGGATACACACACACACACGGGATACACACACACATATACGGAATACACACTCATGCAGGGATACACACAAACATGGGACACACATACACACACACATGGGATACACACACACATGGGATGCACACACACACACGCATGGAATACACACTTCACGGGATACACACACAAACACATGGGATACACACACTGACACACATACACACAGGATACACACACGCACAATGCCACACATGAAATACACACACACAGTGCCACACATAAATTACACACACACACAGTGCCACACATGAAATACACACACACAAACAGTGCCACACATGAAATATACACACACACACAGTGCCACACATGAAATACACACACCGTGCCACACATGGAATACATACACACACAGTGTCACACACGAAATACACACACACACTGAATACACACTCACAGTGCCACACCTGATTTACACACACACCTATACAAACACACGGGATACACACACACATACACGGGATACACACATGATACACACACACACACACTTGGGGCACACACACACGGGATACACGCACACACGGCATACACGCACACATGGGATGCAAACACACACGGGATACATGCAAACACGGGATACACGCACACGGGATACACGCACATGGGATACACACACATGGGATACATGCACACAGGATACACGCACACGGGATACCCCCACACGGGATACACACACAAACACACACAAACACATGGGATACACACACACACACACACAGGATACACACACATGGGATACACACACACAGGATACACACACACACACACACACACACACACACACACATGGGATACACACACACAGCCTACACACACACACACACACACACGGGATACACACACACATGTGATACACGCACACACGGGATACACGCACACATTGGATGCAAACACACATGGGATACACGCACACGGGATACACGCACACGGGATACACGCACACGGGATACACGCACATGGGATACACGCACATGGGATACACGCACAGGGTACACAGGATACACATACGGGATACACACACAGGATACATACACGGGATACACACACACGGGATACACACACACACGGGATACACAAACACACACACACACAGGATACATAAACACACACACACACGGGATACACTAAAACACACACACGGGATACACAAACAGACACACACACGGGATACACAAACAGACGCACACATGGGATAGACCATCACACACACACGGGATGCACACACACAGACGGGATACACACACACACACACACACACACGGGATACATACACACGGGATACACACACTCATGGGATACACACACACGGATACACACACAGAGTACACAGATGGGATACACACACACACATAGGATATACACACAGGATAGACACACAAACACTTGATACACACACGGTATAAACACACACACAGGATACACACATAGTATACACACACAGAGGATACACACACGGCGTACACTCACGGGATACACACACACAGGATACACACATACATACGGGATACACAAACACGGGATACAAACACATGGGATACATACACACACAGGATACACTCTTGGGATACACACACACACACACACACACGGGATACACACACAAGGGATACACACACACGGGATACACACACGGGATACACACACACAGGATATACACACGGGGTACACACACACGGGGTACACACACAGGATACACACACGGGATACACACACAGGATACACACACAGGATACACACACAGGATACACACACAGGATACACACACACACACGGGATACACACACATGTGATACACACACACGGGATACATACACACACAGGATACACACTTGGGATACACACACACACACACGGGATACACACACACACACGGGATACACACACACATGGGATACACACACACAGGATACACACACACACACACACATGGGATACACACACACACACACGGCCTACACACACACACACACGGGATACACAAACACACACACACACACAGGATACACCATCACACACACACGGGATACACGCACACATAGGATACATGCACACATGGGATGCAAACACACACGGGATACACACACATGCGGGATACACACACAGAGGATACACACACACAGGATACACACACACAGGATACACACACACAGGAAACACACATGCAGGATGCACACACAAAGGATACACACACACACGAGATACACACACAGGATACACACACGGGATAGACACACACGGGATACACACACAGGATAGACACACACACAGGATACACACACGGGATACACACACACACATGAAATACACACACGGGATAAACACACATGCATGCGGGATGCACACACACGCACGCGGGATACACACACACGCACGGGATATACACACACACGCACGGGACATACACACACATGCACGGGATATACACACACACGCATGGGATATACACACACACGCACGGGATAAACACACGGGATACACACACACACAGGATACATACATGGCATACACACACACAGGATACACACACACAGAGGATACACACACGGGATACACACACACAGGATACACACTTGGGGGACACACACACACGGGATACACACACGGGATACATACACACACACAGGATACATACTTGGGAAACACACACACACACACACACGGGATACACACACAAGGGATACACACACACGGGATACACACACACACACACAGGATACACACACGGGATATACACACACAGGATACACACACACACACATGGGATACACACACACACGGCCTACACACACACACGGGATACACACACACATGTGGTACACGCACACACGGGATACACGCACACATTGGATGCAAACACACACGGGATACACGCACACGGGATACACGCACATGGGATACACGCACATGGGATACATGCACACGGGATACACGCACACACAGGATACACATACGGGATACACACACAGGATACATACACAGGATACACACACACGGGATACACACACACGGGATACACAAACACACACACACGGGATACACTAAAACACACACACGGGATACACAACCAGACACACAAATGGGATAGACCATCACACACACACGGGATGCACACACACAGATGGGATACACACACACACACACACGGGATACATACACACGGGATACACACACACGGGATACACACACACATAGGATACACACACGGGATACACACACACAGGATACACACTTGGGACACACACACACACGGGATACATACACACACACAGGATACATACTTGGGATACACAGACACACACACGGGATACACAAACAGACGCACACACGGGATAGACCATCAGACACACACGGGATGCACACAGATGGGATACACACACACACACACACACACACACGGGATACATACACACGGGATACACACACTCATGGGATACACACACACGGGATACACACACAGGGTACACAGATGGCATACACACACACACACACACATAGGATACACACACGGCATACACACACACACAAGGGATACACATATGGTATAAACACACACACAGGATACACACATATCATACACACACAGGATACACACTTGGGATACACACACATACGGGATACACACGGGATACACACATACACGGGATACAAACACACACACAGGAAACACACTTGGGATACACACACACACACACAATGCCACAGATCGAAAACACACACACAGTGCCACACATGGAATACACAGACACAGTGCCATACATGGATACACACACACACACACAGTGCCACACATGGAATTCACACACATAGTGCCACACATGAAATACACACACACAGTGCCACACATGGAATACATACATACACAGTGCCACGCATAGAATACATACACACACAGTGCCACACATGGAATATACACAAACACACCGAATACACACTCACAGTGCCACACATGGAATACACACTCAGTGCCACACATGAAATACACACACACACACACATACACACACACCCAATACAGACACACACGCACACACAAAGGATACACACACAGGGGATACAAACACACACACACACAGGGGATACACACACACACACACGGGATACAGACACACACATACGGATTACACACTCATGCAGGGATACACACACAGATACACACAAACATGGGATACACACACATGCACATGGGATATACACACACATGCAGGGATACACACACAGATATGCACACACATGGGATTCACACAGGCATGCACATGGGATACACACACAAACACATGGGATACACACACACACAAACACACGGGATGCACACACACACACACGGAATACACACACACGGGATACACACACAGACACATACACACGTACAATGCCCCACATGAAATACACACACACAGTGCCACCCATGAATTACACACACACAGTGCCACACATCAAATACACACACACAAACAGTGCCACACATAAAATACACACACACACAGTGCCACACATGAAATACACACACAGTGCCACACATCAAATACACACACATAAACAGTGCCACACATGAAATACACACACACACAGTGCCACACATGAAATACACATACAGTGCCACACATGGAATACATACATACACACAGTGTCACATACGAAATACACACACACACACACACACACACACACCGAATACACACTCACAGTGCCACACATGATTTACACACACACGTATACACACACACGGGATACACAAACACATGGGATACGCACTCACACAGGATAAACACAGAAACACATACACACATACACATGGGATACACACACAGGATGCACACACACACATGCACACACGGCCTACACACACACACACACACACACACACACACACACACACACACACGGGATACACAAACACACACACACGGGATACACCATCACACACACACGGTATACACACACATATGTGATACATGCAAACACGGGATACACGCACACAGGATACACGCACACGGGATACACGCACATGGGATACATGCACATGGGATACATGCACATGGGATAGACGCACACAGGATACACGCACACTGGATACACGCACACGGGATTCACACAAGGGATACACACACACAGGATACACACGGGATACACACACACACAGGATACACACATGGGATACACACACACACAGGATACACACGGGATACACACACACAGGATACACACACAGAATATACACACACACAGGATACAGACACAAACAGATGATACACACACGGCATAAACACACACACGGGATACACACACACACATAGGATATACACATGGGATACATGCAAACACGGGATAAACGCACACGGGATACACGCACATGGGATACAAGCACACGGGATACACGCACACGGGATACACGCACATGGGATACACGCACACGGGATACACACACACACACAGGATACACACACGGGATACACACACACACAGGATACACACACGGCATACACACACACGGGATACACACACACAGAGGATACACACACGGGATACACACACACAGGATACACACTTGGGGGACACACACACACGGGATACACACACACGGGATACATACACACACACAGGATACATACTTGAGAAACACACACACACACACACACGGGATACACACACAAGGGATACACACACATGGGATACACACACACACACACACAGGATACACACACGGGATATACACACAGGATACACACACACACATGGGATACACACACACGGCCTACACACACGCACACACGGGATACACGCACACATTGGATGCAAACACACACGGGATACACGCACACGGGATACACGCACATGGGAAACACGCACACGGGATACACGCACACACAGGATACACATACGGGATACACACACAGGATACATACACAGGATACACACACACGGGATACACACACATGGGATACACAAACACACACACACGGGATACACTAAAATACACACATGGGATACACAACCAGACACACACATGGGATAGACCATCACACACACACAGGATGCACACACACAGACGGGATACACACACACACACACACACACACGGGATACATACACACGGGATACACACACACGAGATACACACACACACGGGATACACACACACACACACACAGGATACACACACACACACACATGCACACACAGCCTACACACACACACACACGGGATACACAAACACACACACACACAGGATACACCATCACACACACACACGGGATACACGCACACATAGGATACATGCACACATGGGATGCAAACACACACGGGATACATGCAAACACAGGATACACGCACACAGGATACACGCACACGGGATACACGCACATGGGATACACGCACACAGGATACACACATGGGATACACACACACGGGATACACACACACAGGATACACACATGGGATACACACACAGGATACACACACAAACACACAGGATACACACACTTGATACACACACTCAGGATACACACACAGAATACACACACACACAGGATACACACACGGCATACACACACACACACACACGGGATACACACACACAGGATACACACACATACATGCGATACACACACGGGATACACATACACAGAATACACACACGGGATACACACACACAGGATACACACACACGGGATACACACACACATACGGGATACACACACACGGGATACACACACACGGGATACAAACACACACACAGGATACACACTTGGGATACACACACACACATACAATGCCACAGATCGAAAACACACACGCAGTGCTACACATGGAATACACAGACACAGTGCCATACATGGATATACACACACACAGTGCCACACATGGAATTCACACACATAGTGCCGCACATGAGATACACACACACAGTGCCACACATGAAATACACACATACACAGTGCCACACATGATAGACACACACACACACACACACACACACACACACACACAGTGCCACACATAGAATACATACACACACAGTGCCACACATGGAATACACACAAACATACACACACACACACACACCGAATACACACTCACAGTGCCACACATGGAATACACACACACACACACACATATACACACACCCGATACAGACACACACACGCACAGGGGATACACACACACACACACACACAAGGGATACACACACACACACACACACGGGATACACACACACATACGGAATACACACTCATGCAGGGATACACACACAGATATGCACACACATGGGATAAACACAGACATACACACGGGATGAACACACACACACACGGAATACACACACACGGGATACAGACACAAACACACACAAACACATGGGATACACACACTGACACACACACACGGGATACACACACATGCACAATGCCCCACATGAAATACACACGCACAGTGCCACACATGAATTACACACACACAGTGCCACACATCAAATACACACACACAAACAGTGCCACACATGAAATACACACACAATGCCACACATGGAATAAATACATACACACAGTGTCACATACGAAATACACACACACACACCGCCACACATGATTTACACACACACGTATACACACACACGGGATACGCAAACACACGGGATACGCACACACACAGGATACACACACACATACACATGGGATATACACACAGGATGCACACTCACACACACATGCACACACAGCCTACACACACACACACACACTCACGGGATACACACACACTCACGGGATACACACACTCACGGGATACACACACACTCACGGGATACACACACTCAGGGAATACACACACACACGGGATACACACACACATGGGATACACACACACACACGGGATACACACACACACACACGGGATACACTCACACACACACGGGATACGCACACGGGATACACACACACATGGGATACACGCGGGATATACACACACGGGATACACACACACGGGATACACACACACACACACAGGATACACACACACAGGATACACACACACACACACGATACACACACGCGATACACGCACACGCACGGGATGCACGCACACACAGGATACACGCACACACGGGATACACACACACACACGGGATACACACACGGGATACACACACACGTGGGATACACACACAGGATACACACACAGGATGCACACACACAGGATGCACACACACAAGATGCACACACACAGGATACACGCACACAGGATACACACAGGATACACACACACAGGATACACACATGGCATACACACACACACGGGATACACACATGGGATAGACATACATGGGATACATACACACACACACAGGATACACAGACAGGATACACACACATGAGATACAAACACATGGGATACACACACACACGGGATACACACACGGGATACACACACACACGGTTACACAAACGCAGCATACACACACAGGATACACAAACACAGGATGCACACACACAGGATTCACACACGCAGGATGCACATGCACAGGATGCACACACACAGGAAGCACACATACAGGATACACACACACAAGAGATACACACACGGGATACACACACAGGGTACACACATGGGATAGACACACACGGGATACACACATGGGATATACACACACACGGGATACACACACACGCGGGATAACACACAGAGGATACACACACACACATGGGGTACACACGCGGGATACACACACAGAGGATACACACACACTGGATACACACACACAGGATACACACACGCAGGATACACACAAAGGATACACACACACACACGAGATACACATACGAGATACACACACGGGATACACACACGGGATAGACACACGGGATACACACACAGGATAGACACACACACAGGATACACACACACATACGGGATACACACACGGGATACACACACACACGGGATCCACACACACACGGGCTACACACATACACGGGATACACACACGGGATACACAAACGGGATACACACACACAGGATACACACACGGGGTACACACACACAGGATACACACACGGGATATACACACACACACGGGATACACACACACGGGATACACACACAAGGGATACACACACACACGAGATACACACACACACAGGATACACACACACGGGATACACACACACACACACACACACAGGATACACACACGCACACACGGCCTACACACACACACACACACACACACACACACACGGGATACACAAACACACACACACACAGGATACACCATCACACACACGGGATACACGCACACATAGGATACATGCACACATGGGATGCAAACACACACGGGATACATACAAACACAGGATACACGCACACGGGATACACGCACACGGGATACACGCGCACGGGATACACGCACACGGGATACACACACGGGATACACACACGGGATACACACACACGCGGTATACACACATACGGGATACACACACGGGATACACACACACGCGGGATACACACACACGGGATACACACACACGGGCTACACACACACACGGGATACACACACGGGATACACAAACGGGATACACACACACAGGATACACACACGGGGTACACACACACAGGATACACACACTGGATCTACACACACACACGGGATACACACACACAGGATACACACACGGGATACACACACACGACATACACACACACACGGGATACACACATGGGATAGACACACACGGGATACACACACACGAGATACACACACACACACACAGGATACACACACACGGGATACACACACACAGGATACACACACACACACATGGGATACACACACACAGCCTACACACACACACACACGGGATACACACACACATGTGATACACGCACACACGGGATACACGCACACATTGGATGCAAACACACACGGGATACATACACACACAGGATACATACTTGGGATACACACACACACACGGGATACACACACAAGGGATACACACACACGGGACACACACACGGGATACGCACACACACGGGATACACACACACACACAGGATACACACACACACACACACATGCACACACGGCCTACACACACACACGGGATACACAAACACACACACACACAGGATACACCATCACACACACACGGGATACACGCACACATAGGATGCATGCACACATGCGATGCAAACACACACGGGATACATGCAAACACAGGATACATGCACACGGGATACACGCACACGGGATACACACATGGGATACACACACACGGGATACACACACACACGGGATACACACACACACAGGATACACACACGGGATACACACACACACAGGATACACACACGGGATACACACACACACAGGACACACACACGGGATACACACACAGGATACACACACAAACACACAGGATACACACACGGGATACACACACAGTATACACACACAGAATACACACACACAGGATACACACACGGTATACACACACACAGAGGATACACACACGGCATTCACACACACACAGGATACACACACGGCATACACACACACACACGTGATACACACACGGGATAAACACACATGCATGCGAGATGCTCACAGACGCACGCGGGATACACACACACGCACGGGATATACACACACACGCACGGGACATACACACACATGCACGAGATATACACACACACGCATGGGATATACACACACATGCATGTGATAAACACACACACACACAGGATACACACATGGGATACACACACACACGGGATACACACACACACGGTTACATAAACGCAGCATACACACACAGCATATACACACACAGGATGCACACACACAGGATTCACACACGCAGGATGCACACACAGAGGATGCACACACACAGGAAGCACACACAGAGGAAGCACACACAGGATACACACGCACATGAGACACACACACGGGATACACACACGGGATACACACACATGGGATACACACACAGGTTAGACACATACACACGGGGTACACACACACAGGATACACACATGGGATACACACATGGGATACACACACACGTGGGATACACACTCACAGGATATACACACACAGGATACACACACACAGGATACACACACGCAGGATGCACACACGCAGGATGCACACACAAAGGATACACACACACGAGATACACAAACGGGATACACACATGGGATACACACACGGGATAGACACACATGGGATACACACACAGGATAGACACACACACACAGGATACTCACACACACAGGATACACACACGGGACACACACACAGGATACACACACGGGATACAGACACACACGAGATACACACACACACGGGATAAACACACATGCATGTGGGATGCACACACACGCACGCGGGATACACACACACGCACGGGATATACACACACACGCACGGGACACACACACACATGCACGGGATATACACACACACGCATGGGATATACACACACACGCACGGGATAAACATACACACATGGGATACACACACACACAGGATACACACACGGGATACACACACACACACACACGGGATACATGCACACACACAGGATACACACTTGGGATACACACACACACACACACACACACACACACACGGGATACACACACAAGGGATACACACACGGCATACACACACATGGAATACACAAACACACACACGGGATACATAAACAGACACACACACGGGATACACAAACAGACACACACACACGGGATACACAAACAGACACACACACGGGATGCACCATCACAAACACACGGGATGCACACACACACACGGGATACACACACACACACGGGATACACACACACGGGATACACACACATGGGATACACACACAGGATACACATCCAGGATACACACACGGGATACACACACACACACATAGGATACACACACGGGATACACACACACACAGGATACACACACGGGATACACACACACACACACAGGATACACGAACGGGATACACACAAACACACAGGATACACATACGGCATACACACACACACGGCGTACACACGCACGGGATACACACACGCATGGGATAGACACACGCACGGGATACACACGCACACGGGATACACACACGGGATACACACACGGTATACCCACATATGCACAGGATACACACACGGCATACACACACACACACAGGATATACATACGGCATACACACACACAGGATACACACTTGTGATACACACACACACACATGGGATGCACACACACGGGATACACACACATGGGATACACACACACAGGATACACACACGCACAGGATACACACGCACATGGGATACACACACGGGATACACACACGGTATACACACACATGCACAGGATACACACACGGCATACACACACAGACACAAGATATACATACGGCATACACACACAGGATACACACTTGTGATACACACACACACATGGGATACACACACACGGGATACACACACACAAACAGGATACACACACAGGATAGACATACACACAGGATACACACACGGGATAGACACACACGGGATACACACAGGATAGACACACGGTATACACACACAGGATACACACACGGGATACACACACATGCACGCACGGGATATACACACACATGCATGGGATACACACACACGCACGGGATACACACACACGCACGGGATACACACACACACGGGATACACACACGCACGGGATACACACACACGCACGGGATACACACACACTCACGCGATGCTCACACACTCACGGGATACACACACAGTCACGGGATACACACACACTCACGGGATACACTCACACTCACGGGATACACACACACTCACGGGATACACACACGGGATACACACACACACGGGATACACAAACACGGGATACACACACACGGGAAACACACACGGGATACACACACACACGGAATACACACACACGGGATACACACACATGGGATACACACACGGGATACACACACACAAGATACACACACGGGGTACACAAACACACACGGGATACAGAAACACACACACACATGGGATACACCATCACACACGGGATGCACACACACACACACATATGGGATACACACATACACAGGATACACACGGGTTACACACATGGGATACACACACGGGATACACACACTGGATACACACACACAAGATACACACACGGGGTACACACACGGGGTACACACACGGGGTACACACACGGGATACACAGACACGGGATACACACACACACATGGGGTACACACACAGGATACACACACGGGATACACACACACAGAGGATACAATCACAGGAAACACACACACACAGGATACACACACAAAGGATACACACACGGGATACCCACACGGGATACACACACACGCATGGGATATACACACACACGCACGGGACACACACACACATGCACGGGATATACACACACACGCATGGGATAAACACACACACATGGGATACACACACACACAGGATACACACACGGGATACACACACACACATACAGGATACACACTTGGGATACACACACACACGGGATACATGCACACACACAGGATACACACTTGGGATACACACACACACACACACGGGATACACACACAAGGGATACACACACACGGCATACACACACACGGGTTACACACATGGGATACACAAACACACACACAGGATACATAAACAGACACACACACGGGATACACAAACAGACACACACACACGGGATACACAAACAGACACACACACGGGATGCACCATCACAAACACACGGGATGCACACACACACACGGGATAGACACACACACACGGGATACACACACGGGATACACACACACACGGGATACACAAACACAGAATACAAACACACGGGAAACACACACGGGATACACACACACACGGAATACACACACGCACGGGATACACACACACACGGAATACACACACGCACGGGATACACACACATGGGATACACACACGGGATACACACACACTGGATACAGACACACAAGATACACACACGGGGTACACAAACACACACGGGATACAGAAACACACACACGGGATACACAAACACACGGGATACACAAACAGACATACACACGGGATGAACACACACACACACGGAATACACACACGGGATACAGACACAAACACACACAAACACATGGGATACACACACTGACACACACACACGGGATACACACACAGACACACACACATGCACAATGCCCCACATGAAATACACACGCACAGTGCCACACATGAATTACACACACACAGTGCCACACATCAAATACACACACATAAACAGTGCCACACATGAAATACACACACACACAGTGCCACACATGAAATACACACACAGTGCCACACATGGAATAAATACATACACACAGTGTCACATACGAAATACACACACACACACACACACACACACACACTGAATACACACTCACAGTGCCACACATGATTTACACACACACGTATACACACACACGGGATACGCAAACACACGGGATACGCACACACACAGGATACACACACACATACACATGGGATACACACACAGGATGCACACTCACACACACATGCACACACGGCCTACACACACACACACACACACACTCACGGGATACACACAAACTCATGGGATACACACACTCACGGGATACACACACACACAGGATACACACACACACGGGATACACACACACACACACGGGATACACTCACACATACACGGGATACGCACACGGGATACACACACACACGGGATACACACGGGATATACACACACGGGATACACACACACGGGATACACACACACACACACAGGATACACACACACAGGATACACACACACAGGATACACACACACACACGGGATACACACACGCGATACACGCACACGCACGGGATGCACGCACACACAGGATACACGCACACACGGGATACACACACACATGGGATACACACACAGGATACACACACACAGAATACACACACACACAGGATACACACACAGGATGCACACACACAGGATGCACACACACAAGATGCACACACAGGATACACGCACACAGGATACACACAGGATACACACACGGGATACACACATGGCATACACACACACACGGGATACACACATGGGATAGACACACACGGGATACACACACACACATACACACACAGGATACACAGACAGGATACACACACATGAGATACAAACACATGGGATACACACACACACGGGATACACACTTGGGATACACACACACACACACGGGATACACACACAAGGGATACAAACACATGGGATACACACACACACACACGAGATACACACACACACGGGATACACACACACACACACACAGGATACACACACACACATGCACACACGGCCTACACACACACACACACACACGGGATACACAAACACACACACACACAGGATACACCATCACACACACACACGGGATACACGCACACATAGGATACATGCACACATGGGATGCAAACACACACGGGATACATGCAAACACGGGATACACGCTCACGGGATACACGCACACGGGATACATGCACACAGGATACACGCACACGGGATACACGCACATGGGATACATGCACACGGGATACACGCACATGGGATACACGCACACAGGATACACACATGGGATACACACACACGGGATACACACATACACAGGATACACACATGGGATACACACACACAGGATACACACACGGGATACACACACACAGGATACACACACAGGATACACACACGGGATACACACACAGGATACACACACAAACACACAGGATACACACACGGGATACACACACACAGGATACACACACAGAATACACACACACAGGATACACACACGGTATACACACACACACAGAGGAGACACACACAGCATTCACACACACACAGGATACACACACGGCATACACACACACACATACGGGATACACACACGGGATACACATACACAGGATACACACACGGGATACACACACACGGGATACACACTTGGGATACACACACACATACGGGATACACACACACGGGATACACACACACGGGATACAAACACACACACAGGATACACACTTGGGATACACACACACACAATGCCACAGTTCGAAAACACACACGCAGTGCCACACATGGAATACACAGACACAGTGCCATACATGGATACACACACACACACTGCCACACATGGAATACACACATACACAGTGCCACACATGATACACACACACACATACACACACACACACACACAGCGCCACACATGGAATATACACACACACAGTGCCAGACATAGAATACATACACACACAGTGCCACACATAGAATACATACACACACAGTGCCACACATGGAATACACACAAACATACATACACACACACACACACACACACACACCGAATACACACTCACAGTGCCACACATGGAATACACACACACACACACATATACACACACCCGATACAGACACACACACGCACAGGGGATACACACACACACACACACACACACACAAGGGATACACACACACACACACACACACACACGGGATACACACACACATACGGAATACACACTCATGCAGGGATACACACACAGATATGCACACACATGGGATACACACAGACATACACACGGGATGAACACACACACACACGGAATACACACACACGGGATACACACACAAACACATGGGATACACACACTGACACACACACACATGGGATACACACACAGACACACACACATGCACAATGCCCCACATGAAATACACACGCACAGTGCCACACATGAATTACACACACACAGTGCCACACATCAAATACACACACACAAACAGTGCCACACATGAAATACACACACAATGCCACACATGGAATAAATACATACACACAGTGTCACATACGAAATACACACACACACACCGCCACACATGATTTACACACACACGTATACACACACGGTATACACACACACAGAGGATACACACACGGCATTCACACACACACAGGATACACACACGGCATACACACACACACACGTGATACACACACGGGATAAACACACATGCATGCGAGATGCTCACAGACGCACGCGGGATACACACACACGCACGGGATATACACACACACGCACGGGACATACACACACATGCACGAGATATACACACACACGCATGGGATATACACACACATGCATGTGATAAACACACACACACACAGGATACACACATGGGATACACACACACACGGGATACACACACACACGGTTACATAAACGCAGCATACACACACAGCATATACACACACAGGATGCACACACACAGGATTCACACACGCAGGATGCACACACAGAGGATGCACACACACAGGAAGCACACAGGGAATACACACACGCACGGGATACACACACACACGGAATACACACACGCACGGGATACACACACATGGGATACACACACGGGATACACACACACTGGATACAGACACACAAGATACACACACGGGGTACACAAACACACACGGGATACAGAAACACACACACGGGATACACAAACACACGGGATACACAAACAGACACACACACACGGGATACACCATCACACACGGGATGCACACACACACACATATGGGATACACACATACACAGGATACACACGGGATACGCACATGGGATACACACGGGATACACACACACTGGATACACACACACACAAGATACACACATGGGGTACACACACGGGGTACACACACAGGATACACACACGGGATACACAGACACGGGATACACACACACACGGGGTACACACACAGGATACACACACACACACAGGATACACACACAGGAAACACACACACAGGATATACACACACACACACACAAAGGATACACACACGGGATACCCACACGGGATACACACACGGGATACACACACGGTATACACACACATGCACAGGATACACACACGGCATACACACACACACAGGATATACATACGGCATAAACACACACACACAGGATACACACTTGTGATACACACACACACATGGGATACACACACACGGGATACACACACGGGATACACACACACGGGATAATCACACATGGGATACACACACACACACGCGCGATACACAAACACACACACACAGGATACAGAAACACACACACGGGATACACAAACACACACGGGATACACAAACAGACACACACACGGGATACACCATCACACACGGGATGCACACACACACACACATATGGGATACACACATACACAGGATACACACGGGATACGCACATGGGATACACACACGGGATACACACACACTGGATACACACACACACAAGATACACACATGGGGTACACACACGGGGTACACACACAGGATACACACACGGGATACACAGACACAGGATACACACACACACGGGGTACACACACAGGATACACACACACACAGGATACACACACAGGAAACACACACACACAGGATATACACACACACGCACACAAAGGATACACACACGGGATACCCACACGGGATACACACACGGGATACACACACGGTATACACACACATGCACAGGATACACACACGGCATACACACACACACAGGATATACATACGGCATAAACACACACACACAGGATACACACTTGTGATACACACACACACATGGGATACACACACACAGGATACACACACACACGGGATACACACACGGGATACACACACACGGGATAATCACACATGGGATACACACACACACACGCGCGATACACAAACACACACACAGATACAGAAACACACACACGGGATACACAAACACACACGGGATACACAAACAGACACACACACGGGATACACCATCACACACGGGATGCACACACACACACACACATATGGGATACACACATACACAGGATACACACGGGATACGCACATGGGATACACATACGGGATACACACACACTGGATACACACACACACACAAGATACACACATGGGGTACACACACGGGGTACACACACAGGATACACACATGGGATACACAGACACGGGATACACACACACACGGGGTACACACACAGGATACACACACACACACACAGGATACACACACAGGAAACACACACACACAGGATATACACACACACGCACACAAAGGATACACACACGGGATACCCACACGGGATACACACACGGGATACACACACGGTATACACACACATGCACAGGATACACACACGGCATACACACACACACACAGGATATACATACGGCATAAACACACACACACAGGAGACACACTTGTGATACACACACACACATGGGATACACACACACGGGATACACACACACACACACGGGATACACACACACGGGATACACACACACGGGATAATCACACATGGGATACACACACACACACACGCGTGATACACAAACACACACACACGGGATACAGAAACACACACACGGGATACACAAACACACACGGGATACACAAACAGACACACACACACGGGATACACCATCACACACGGGATGCACACACACACACACACACATATGAGATACAGACATACACAGAATATACACAGGATACACACATGGTATACACACACGGGATACACACACACACGGCATACATACACACACGGGATACACACACACACAGGATACACACACGGCATACCCACACACAGCATACACACACACAGTATGCTCACACGGGATACACACACGCACGGGATACACACACGCACGGAATACACACACACGGGATACACACACGTACAGGATACACACACGTACGAGATACACACATACACAGTATATACACACAGAAACAGGATACACACACAGGATAGACATACACACAGGATAGACACACGGTATACACACACAGGATACACACACGGGATACACACACACACGCACGGGATATACACACACGTGCACGGGATACACACACCCGCATGGGATATACACACACGCACAGGATACACACACACGCACAGGATACACACACGCACGGGATACACACACACGCACGGGATACATGCACGGGCTACACACACACGCATGGGATACACACACACTCACGCGATGCTCACACACTCACGGGATACACACACAGTCACGGGATACACACACACTCACGGGATACATACACACGGGATACACACACATGGGATACACACACGGGATACACACACAAGCGATACACACACACAAGATACACGCACGGGGTACACACACACGGGGTACACACACAGGATACACACACGGGATACACACACACGGGATACACACACACACACGGGGTACACACACAGGATACACACATGGGATACACACACGGGATACACACATGGTATACACACACACATGCACACAGGATACACACACGGCATACACACACACACAGGATATACATGCGGCATACACACACACACAGGATACACACACACGGGATACACACACACACACGGGATACACACACAGGATACACACACGGGATACACACACACGGGATAATCACACATGGGATACACACACACACACAGGGGATACACAAACACACACACACGGGATACAGAAACACACACACGGGATACACAAACACACACAAACACAAACGGGATACACAAACAGACACACACACGGGATACACCATCACATGCACGGGATGCACACACACCCACACATACGGGATACACACATACACAGGATACACATGGGTTACACACACGGTATACACACACGGGATACACACACACATGGGATACACACACACAAATGGATACACACACACATGGGATACACACACAGCATACACACACACACAGGATACACACACACGGGATACACACACACACAGGATACACACACGGCATACACACACACACAGGATACACACACACAGGATACACACATGGGATACACACACACACAGGATACACACACGGCATACACACACACACAGGATACACACGGGATACACACACGGGATACACACACACAGTATGCTCACACGGGATACACACACGCACAGGATACACACACGCACGGGATACACACACGCACGGGATACACACACGCATGGGATACACACACACACGGGATACACACACACACAGGATACACACACACACAGGATACACACATACACAGTATATACACACACAAACAGGATACACACACAGGATAGACATACACACAGGATACACACATGGGATAGACACACACGGGTTACACACACTGGATAGACACACGGTATACACACACACACAGAATACACACACGGGATACACACACACGCACGGGATATACACACACATGCATGGGATACACACACGCGCACGGGATACACACATGCACGGGATACACACACACGCACGGGATACACACACACGCACGGGATACACACACATGCACGGGATACACACACACTCACGCGATGCTCACACACTCACGGGGTACACACACACTCACGGTATACACACACACTCGGGATACACACACGGGATACACACACACGGGATACACAAACACGGGATACACACACACGGGAAACACACACGGGATACACACACACACGGGATACACACACACACACGGGATACACACACATGGGATACACACATGGGATACACACACACCGGATACACACACACAGGATACACACACGGGGTACACACACACGGGGTACATGCACAGGATACACACACGGGATACACAGACACGGGATACACACACACACGGGGTACACACACACAGGATACACACACAGGATACACACACACACACACGGGATACACACACGGTATACACATACATGCACAGGATACACACACGGCATACACACACACATGGGATACACACACACACAGGATACACATACGGCACACACAAACACACTCAGGATACACACACGGGATACACACACATGGGATACATACACCGCATACACACACACATGGGATACATACACACACACACACACAGGATACACTCACGGGATACACACACACGCAGGATACACACACAGGAAACACACACGGATACACACGGTATACACATACACACACAGGATACACACATGGAATACACACACACACAGAATACACACACACACAGATGATACACACACGGCATACACACACAGGATACACACACGGGATATACACGCACACACAGGATACACACACGGGGTACGCACACAAGATACACACACGGGATAAACACACACGCACACAGGATACACACACACGCATGCAGGATACACACACACGCACGGGATATACACACACACGCACGGGATATACACACACGCACAAGATATACACACACACGCATGGGATACACACACATGCATGGGATACACACACACGCACGGTATACACACACATGCACGGGATACACACACACATGGGATACACACACCGCATACACACACACATGGGATACACACACACACGCACAGGATACACACATGGCATACACACACACACAGGATATACACACGGCATACACAAACACACAGGATACACACACACGGGATACACACACACGGGATACACACACACGGGATACACACACACGGGATAATCACACATGGGATACACACACACACACACGGGATACACAAACACACACACACGGGATACAGAAACACACACACGGGATACACAAACACACACAAACACACACGGGATACACAAACAGACACACACACAAGGGATACACCATCACACGCACGGGATGCACACAGACACACACACACATACGGGATACACACATACACAGGATACACACGGGATACACACACGGTATACACACACGGGATACACACACACATGGGATACACACACACAAATGGATACACACACATGGGATACACACACGGCATACACACACACACAGGATACACACACAGGATACACACACGGGATACACACACACAGGATACACACACGACATACACACACATACAGCATACACACACGGGATACACACACACAGTATGCTCACACGGGATACACACTCGCACGGGATACACACACGCACGGGATACACACACACACGGGATACACACACGTACGGGATACACACACACACAGGATACACACATACACAGTATATACACACACAAACAGGATACACACACAGGATAGACATACACACAGGATACACACATGGGATAGACACACACGGGATACACACACAGGATAGACACATGGTATACACACACACACAGAATACACACACGGGATACACACACACGCACGGGATATACACACACATGCATGGGATACACACACACGCACGGGATACACACACGCACGGGATACACACACGCACGGGATACACACACACGCACGGGATACACACACACGCACGGGATACACACACACGCACGGGATACACACACACTCACGGGATACACACACACTCACGGTATACACACACACTCACGGGATACACACACGGGATACACACACACACACGGGATGCACAAACACGGGATACACACACATGGGAAACACACACACACGGGATACACACACACATGGGATACACACACATGGGATACACACACGTGATACACACACACCGGATACACACACACACAGGATACACACACACAGGATACACGCACGGGGTACACACACACGGGGTACACGCAATGAATACACACACGGGATACACACACACGGGATACACACACACACGGGGTACACACACACAGGATACACACACAGGATACACACACGGGATACACACACACACACAGGATACACACACAGGAAACATACACACACATGATACACACACGGGATACACACACACACATGGCATACACACACTGCATACACACACACATGGGATACACACACACACACACAGGATACACACATGGGATACACACACGCACAGGATACACACATGGGATACACACACGGTATACACATATACACAGGATACACACACGGCATACACACACACACACACACACACGGGATACACACACACACACACAGGATACACATACGGCATACACACACACACTCAGGATACACACACGGGATACACACACACGGGATACACACACTGCATACACACACACATGGGATACACACACACACACACACACAGGATACACTCACGGGATACACACACACGCAGGATACACACGCAGGATACACACACGGTATACACATACACACACAGGATACACATGGAATACACACACACAGAATACACACACGGGATACACACACACACAGGATACACACACACACACAGATGATACACACACGGCATACACACACAGGATACACACACGAGATATACATGCACACACAGGATACACACACGGGGTACGCACACGGGATACACACACACGGGATACACACACACGGGAAACACACACAGGGTACACACACACACGGGATACACACACATGGGATACACACACACGGGATACACACACACCGGATACACACACACAGGATACACACACACAGGATACACACACGGGGTACACACACACGGGGTACACGCACAGAATACACACACGGGATACACACACACGGGATACACACACACATGGGGTACACACTCACAGGATACACACACGGGATACACACACACACAGGATACACACACACACATGATACACACACGGGATGCACACACACACATGGCATACACACACCGCATACACACACACATGGGATATACACACACACACACACACACACAGGATACACACATGGGATACACACACGGTATACACATAAACGCACAGGATACACACACGGCATACACACACACACGGGATACACACACACACACACAGGATACACATACGGCATACACACACACACTCAGGATACACACACGGGATACACACACGGTATACACATACACACACAGGATACACATGGAATACACACACACACAGAATACACAAACCACATACACACACACATGGGATACACACACACACACAGGATACACTCACGGGATACACACACACGCAGGTTACACACGCAGGATACACACACGGTATACACATACACACACAGGATACACATGGAATACACACACACACAGAATACACACACGGGATACACACACGGAATACACACACACACAGGATACACACACACACAGATGATACACACACGGCATACACACACAGGATACACACACGTGATATACACGCACACACAGGATACACACACGGGGTACGCACACGGGATACACACACACGGGATACACACACACGGGATACACACACACGGGATACACACACACGCACGGGATATACACACACACGCACGGGATATACATACACATGCATGGGATACACACACACGCACGGTATACACACACATGCACGGGATACACACACACAGGATACACACACAGCAAACATACACACACATGATACACACACGGGATACACACACACACATGGGATACACACACCGCATACACACACACACACACACAGAGGATACACACATGGGATAGACACAAACACACAGGATACACACACGGGATACACACACACAGGATACACACACGGGACATACACACACATACAGGATACACACACACACGGGATACCCACACACACACAAATGGGATACACACACACAGACACACACACACACATGGGATACACACACACACGGGATACACACACACAGGATACACACATACACACAGGATACACACATTCACAGGATACACACATTCACAGGATACACACACACAGAATACACACACGGGATACACACATAGGATACACGCATGGGATACACACACACACACAGGATACACACACACAGGATACACACACGGTATATGCACACACACAGGATATACACACACACACAGGATACACACACACGGGATACACACACAGGACACACTCACCGGATACACACGCACACACAGGATACACACACACATGATACACACACACACACACCGGACACACACACACACACACACACACACACACACAGGATACACACACACACAAAGGATACACATACGGGATACACACACGGGATACACACACGGGATACACACACGGTATACATACACGGTATACACATACGGTATACACACACGCACAGGATACACACACGGCATACACACACACACAGGATATACATACGGCACACACACACACACAGGATACACACTTATGATATACACACACACGGGATACACACACACGGGATACACACACACACGGGATACACACACACAGGATACACACACACGGGATACACACACATGGGATAATCACACATGGGATACACACACACACACGCGGGATACACAAACACACACGAGATACAGAAACACACACACGGGATACACAAACACACACGGGATACACAAACACACACGGGATACACAGACACACACACGGGATACACCATCACACACACGGGATGCACACACACACACACATACGGGATACACACATACACAGGATACACACACGGGATACACACACGGTATACACACGGGATACACACACACATGGGATACACACACACAAATGGATACACACACACATGGGATACACACACACATGGGATACACACACACAAATGGATACACACACACATGGGATACACACACAGGATACACACACACACAAGATACACACACCCACAGGATACACACACACACAGGATACACACACACACATAGGATACACACACACACACACACACACACCAGATAGACACACCGGATACACGCACATACACGGGATACACACACGGGATACCCACACACAGGATACACACACACAGGATACACACATGGGATACACACATGGGATACACACACACACAGGATACACACACACATAGGATACACACGCACACAGGATACACACACACAGGATACACACACACACAGGATACACATACCGGATACACGTACACACACAGGATACACATACCGGATACATGCACACACACAGGATACACACACGGGATACGGATACACACACGGGATACACACACACACACACACACAGGATACACACACGGGATACACACACATGGGATACACACACACACGGGATACACACACACACGGGATAGACACACACACATGGGATACACACACACAGGATACACACAAACGGGATACACACACACGGGATACACACACACACACGGGATACACACACGGGATACACACACACACGGGATACACACACGGGATACACACAACAGTGGTAGAAAATCAGTGAACAAAAGGAAGGGAGGAACATTAAACATTTAAACTGGCGAAAAGGTATAGGCAAATTTAACTAAAGGCTAACAAATCCCCCTGGACCTGATTGCCTGAAAAAATATAAAGACTTGCATTTATATAACACCTTTCACAACCCCCCGGACGGCTCAAAGTGCTTTACAGCTAATTAAGTAATTTGGTACTTCCGAAGCGTAGTCGGTGTTAGAATGTAAGAAATGGGGCATCTAATATCTGCACAGAAAGCTCCCACATCACCATGAGCTCTTATCTTGTGTAACAACCTTTTATGTGGCGTCTTATCAAATGTCTTTTGGAAATCCATCTGCCCCTGCCCCTCCCCACCTGCCCCCTCAACCTCCATAATATGCAGCCCCAGGGCTTGGTGGCTACGGTGTTCATAATGTGGCCGAAATGGTTGATTGTCCACCTGTAAATCCTTCCGATTTGCCTACCAATGGCGACTAGTTGGCAAGAGTGGGAGAGTCTGCTGGTTAGCCATGCTTGATGAGGAGTGGCGCCCCTCATGGTGCAGCCTCCAGCAACAGGTTGGCGAACTGTTCCAGGAAGAACTAGCTATGGAAACAAGGCATAAGCATGTCTGCCTTCAAGCGCCATTTGGCGCTGGTAGCTCCGAAGTGCCAGTCACAATGTTGTGGGTTCAAATCCCATTTGAGCACGAAAAATCAAGGCTGACACTCCTGCGCAGTACCGAGGTAGCACTCAGATAAGATATTAAACCGAGGTCCCATTTGCCTGGTTGGGTGGAAAAGATCCCATGGTCTTAATGGTCGCACACTATAGTATAGGCCAATGCATACAATGACTTGTACCTTTAAGAAGCTGCATAGTCACATCACTGTGACATCACCGTGTGTGAGGGTGGAGTATAAAAGTACAGCCTCCATGTTCGGTGCTCACTATTGCCGATGCTCACTATTGCCTAAGGCCCTGTGCGAACAAGACTCTAGGTACCGATCGCATGTTGTAGACTGACACATTTCAAGGTCCAGGACTACGTGCTGAGGGACGCACTAAAGCTTGGGGCAGCCACCGCAAAGGCGCAATGGGGAAAGGTCGCTGTCTAAGACCTTTCTGCCACAGTGCACCGAGGGACTGGGAACTGTTGAGAGCCCCTTGGGCTGTACAGCTCAAAATGAATGTCTGCATTGAATACTAAGTGTATTATAATTGTATTGAAGCTCCTCAGAGTGCAACATGATGGATGTTGATAACTCCAATCCCATTGTCTGATTGTCTGCATTGACCATATTGAAATGATTGTAATATTCATTGATTGTATTAATGCTCCTTGTGATCCATGTGTAAAAGTTGAATCTGATCGTACTTTTGTGGTTGTGATTTTGAAATGATTTGGAATGTTCTTCCAGATATTTTATGAATAAAGTATATTTTTCAAAAAAAACACATCTTATGAGTCAGGTACACAGTCAAGTAATCAGCCTCGGCAACTGTTAGGACCCCAGGCCAGATCAAGGCAGAGCTGTACGTGGTCGTTGCTAGTGATAAGCATCAGACACTCGTGTTCGACCTGAACCCCAGTCAGTCTCGATATCCTGCTTCGTATGGATATAGCGTTGAGACAGGTCCCTTGCGGTCTACGTCGAGATCCTCCACATATACGGTAGCAGCAGACTGCAGCGTGCCACGTCAATACGTAATGTCAACTTGTAGGATACAGAGAGAAAAAAAGATTCTCCAGTCCATATCACGTTGCTGTTTGTGGGAGCTTGCTGTGCGCAAATTGGCTGCCGCGCTTCCTACATTAGAACAGTGACTGCGCTTTGGAAGTTTCTTAGTAAGTTAACGAAGGATAAGTATTGGCTGTAAAGGGCTGTGAGATAGCCATTGATCCTGAAAGGCGCTGTATAAATGTAAGTCTTTCCTTCCCGCCGGGTTTAATTGGACCGGGGGGCGGGGCCGCTGGCTGCTGACTGACGGTTGCCCAGGCGACCTGACCCCTGACCCCGGCCGGCCAGCGCTGATCGATTGAGCTTCCCTGAGTCCCTGTCATCCGGGTGACGGGGATCGACTGAGCGGCCATTTTAAGCAGCGGCGGCCGCGGCGGAGAAACAAGAGAGAGAAAGACCCGGATACCGAGAGGGGAAAAGAGAAACAGACACAGACAGAGGTAGAGGGGGAGACAGAAACAGACACAGAGAGGGGGAAACAGAAACAGACAGAGTGGGGGAGACAGAAACAGACAGGGAGAGGCCGGAGACGGTCCGGTCTGACTCAGCCTCGGGCGAGCGGTTCACCCAGGCCGAGAGCGGCGGCGGCGCCTGAAAGCCGGACCCGAAAGAGAGAGCGTCTTAAAGGGGCAGTCCAGCAGGAGAGGGTCTTCAAGGGGCAGTCCAACAGGAGAGGGTCTTCAAGGGGCAGTCCAACAGGAGAGGGTCTTCAAGGGTCAATCCAACAGGAGTGGGTCTTCAAGGGGCAGTCCAGCAGGAGAGGGTCTTCAAGGGGCAGTCCGGGAGGAGAGGGTCTTCAAGGGGCAGTCCAGCAGGAGAGGGTCTTCAAGGGGCAGTCCAGCAGGAGAGGGTCTTCAAGGGGCAGTCCGGGAGGAGAGGGTCTTCAAGGGTCAATCCAACAGGAGTGGGTCTTCAAGGGGCAGTCCAACAGGAGAGGGTCTTCAAGGGTCAATCCAACAGGAGTGGGTCTTCAAGGGGCAGTCCAGCAGGAGAGGGTCTTCAAGGGGCAGTCCAGGAGGAGAGGGTCTTCAAGGGGCAGTCCAGGAGGAGAGGGTCTTCAAGGGGCAGTCCAGCAGGAGAGGGTCTTCAAGGGGCAGTCCAGCAGGAGAGGGTCTTCAAGGGGCAGTCCGGGAGGAGAGGGTCTTCAAGGGGCAGTCCAACAGGAGAGGGTCTTCAAGGGTCAGTCCGGGAGGAGAGGGTCTTCAAGGGGCAGTCCGGGAGGAGAGGGTCTTCAAGGGGCAGTCCGGGAGGAGAGGGTCTTCAAGGGGCAGTCCGGGTGTAGGGTCTTCAAGGGGCAGTCCGGGAGGCGGAGGGACTCTGAAAGCAACAGTCCACAAGGAAGAGGAGGAAAATATTTTAAAGCGATAGTTCAGGTGGAGGAGGGACTCTTAAAGCGACAATCCCTCCACTTGAGTCCATTTAGAAAGTATACGTGGAGCCTTTTAAAGCAACAGTGTATGTGGAACTTCCTGCAGAACCTCTTGTGATGCAGCAGCTGCTCTGACTCTCTGGGCCATCGACTTTGTGCTAGCTTCAGTGAGTGCTCGTTGCCCTGACTCTTTCCCGCATTTTAATTCTACACCTGTGCAGTTTTTGTTGGTGCTTTAAGAGGGGCGGGCGAATATTGTCTTACCCTCCTCCTCAGGAGTTTACGTGCAGTGTTTGAAGGAAAGTCGCATCTCACTTCATCGAGAGTGGGCGGCCAAACATGACTGATCTGAACCGGCAACTGCAGGAGTACCTGTCAAAGTCACGAAGCGGGCGGAATGGGGATGGAGGTGACAGCGAGCCGCTCCTCACTCCAGACCCCGATACCCCAGCACCCGTTGGGGCTGTGTCCAGCTGGGTGAGCCAGATGAACCCGTTCTCCTCCGGACAGAGCAACAAGACAGCGTCAAGCCAGGGCTCCGGTCCCTCGTCTGGGGGTTTTTGGTCAACGGATCCGGACCCCTGCCTGTCTGTCCTGTCCCGCCGCCAGAGGCTGACAGCTTTCGGTCTGTGCCTGGTCATGGGGCTGCTGTGCTTCAGCCTGTCGGCCGTCTACGCTCCCTTCATGCTGCTGAAGGCTCGCAAGTTCGCCTTGCTCTTCACCCTGGGCAGCCTCTTCGTGCTGGCCAGCCTGGCCCTGCTGCGTGGACCCTGGAACCAACTCCGCCGGCTTCTCTCCCGTGACCAGCTGCCCTTCACCGCCGCCTACCTGGCCTCCCTCTTCGCCACCCTGTACAGCGCCCTGGCGCTGCAAAGCACGTCCCTGACCGCCGTGGCCGCCACCTTCCAGCTCCTCACCCTCGCCAGCTACCTGGTCAGCTCTGTCCCTGGGGGCGCGGCCGGTCTCCGGTTCATTGGCGGCCTCTTCTCCTCGGCCTTCAAGCGCACCGTCAGCAAGAGCCTGCCCGTATGAGAAAGAGACTGAGTGGTGGTTGGGGATGGTGGGGGGAGAGAAAATGGCTTGGTGTAAAAGACAGCCGTTCCCCTTAGGAAGTGTCAGCCATGGCTGTGGACTGCACTCTCTCTCTCTCTCTCTCTCTCTCTCTATCTCCCTCGTCTTCAAGTCAGTAGGTTGTGAGTTTGAGTCCCACTCCAGAGGCCCAAGCACGAAATCTTATGCCGATGCTCCCTGTGCGTTACTGAGGGACTGCTTCACTGTTAGAGGTGAACTATTTCAAATGAGACATTAAACCGAGGACACCTTCACCCGCCCTCTTGGGTGGCCAATGCTTCAAAGAAGAGCTGGGGAGCCCTCCTTGGGCTCCAGGGGTCAACATTTCTCCCTTAATCACCATGAAGGAAAGCTGATTGCCCAGTCATTGTCATATTCCTGTGGGGGGTTTTTTTGGGATCTTGGCTGCTGCATTTCTTATCTTACAACAGTGACTATGCTTGTGGAAAAAAAAATGCACTTTGAGACAATTAATGGTCGTGAAAGGCGATATATAAATGCAAGTCTTCCTTTCCCTGGCTTGGAGAGAGAAGAGAGAATGGGAAAGATGGCTGCCAGCCAGGAGCAGACTGTGACATCCGATGAACACGGCCTCGAGTGGTGAATGGAGGTACCACCTGGCAGCAGGACGCATAAACGATCGTGACAAACAATCGGCTGAATTTTAACTGCGCAGCATTGGGTACCCCCCCCCACTCCCGCCGGCCCCCGTTAAAGCTCCCTCTATTTGAATAGAGTCGAATTCCAACTAAAACTTCAAACCAAAGGCTGAACTGACTGAGAAGCAGCAGTGACTCTGGGTTGAATGAAGGGGCTGACGCTGGGTTGTAGATTGTCTGCTTCCCTGCTCCTGGAGGTGTTTGATTGTCTGGGTGCGGTGTGTACAGGGACATCAGGAGGGCTCCAGCAGAGGAACGTGTTTGTTAACCCTGCCCTAATGATCCTGCTCTTACTGCACCCAAACAATCCAGGAAGCCTGGGGGCAGGCCACCTGGCCTCCAATAAACTGTGATGGTGATGGATCAAATGTACACAATGTGTCCACTTAAATGGTAATAAATTGCACAGAAGCTGTGTCACTTCAAACAAAGACTGGTTCTGGAGTGAGTGGGAAGATCTAGGTGGGGTTAGTGCAGGTCTGTCACTGTATAACACGGGTACAGTGCTGGTGGGTACAGCTCTATCGCTGTATAACACTGGGGTACAGTGCTGGTGGGTACAGGTCTGTCACTGTATAACACGGGTACAGTGCTGGTGGGTACAGCTCTATCGCTGTATAACACTGGGGTACAGTGCTGGTGGGTACAGCTCTATCTCTGTATAACACTCGGGTACAGTGCTGGTGGGTACAGGTCTGTCACTGTATAACACTGGGGTACAGTGCTGGTGGGTACAGCCACGTCTCTGTATAACACGGGTACAGTGCTGGTGGGTACAGCCACGTCTCTGTATAACACGGGTACAGTGCTGGTGGGTACAGCCACGTCTCTGTATAACACGGGTACAGTGCTGGTGGGTACAGGCCTGTCACTGTATAACACTGGGGAACAGTGCTGGTGGGTACAGCTCTGTCACTGTATAACACTGGGGTACAGTGCTGGTGGGTATAGATCTGTCAGTGTATAACTGGGGTACAGTGCTGGTGGGTATAGGTCTGTCAGTGTATAACTGGGGTACAGTGCTGGCGGGTACAGGTCTGTCAGTGTATAACACTGGGGTACAGTGCTGGCGGGTACAGGTATGTCACTGTATAACACTGGGGTACAGTGCTGGTGGGTATAGATCTGTCAGTGTATAACTGGGGTACAGTGCTGGTGGGTATAGGTCTGTCAGTGTATAACTGGGGTACAGTGCTGGTGGGTATAGCCCTATCATTGTATAACTCCGGGGTACAGTGCTGGCGGGTACAGCTCTGTCACTGTATAACACTGGGGTACAGTACTGGTGGGTACAGCTCTATCACTGTATAACACTCGGGTACAGTGCTGGTGGGTACAGGTCTATCACTGTATAACTCCGGGGTACAGTGCTGGTGGGTATAGGTCTGTCAATGTATTACACTGGGGTACAGTGCTGGTGGGTATAGGTCTGTCAATGTATTACACTGGGGTACAGTGCTGGTGGGTACAGGTCTGTCACTGTATAACACTGGGGTACAGTGCTGGTGGGCACAGCTCTGTCACTGTATAACACTGGGGTACAGTGCTGGTGGGCACAGCTCTGTCACTGTATAACACTCGGGTACAGTGCTGGTGGGTATAGGTCTGTCACTGTATAACACTGGGGCACAGTGCTGGTGCGTACAGGTCTGTCACTGTATTACACTGGGATACAGTGCTGGTGGGTACAGGTCTGTCACTGTATAACACTGGGGTACAGTGCTGGTGGGTACAGGTCTGTCACTGTATAACACTGGGGTACAGTGCTGGTGGGTACAGGTCTGTCTCTGTATAACACTGGGGCACAGTGCTGGTGGGTACAGGTCTGTCAATATAACACTGGGGCACAGTGCTGGTGGGTACAGGTCTGTCACTGTATAACACTGGGGTACAGTGCTGGTGGGTACAGCTCTATCACTGTATAACACTGGGATACAGTGCTGGTGGGTACAGCTCTATCACTGTATAACACTGGGGTACAGTGCTGGTGGGTACAGCTCTGTCACTGTATAACACTGGGGTACAGTGCTGGTGGGTACAGCTCTGTCACTGTATAACACTGGGGTACAGTGCTGGTGGGTATAGGTCTGTCACTGTATAACACTGGGATACAGTGCTGGTGGGTACAGCTCTGTCACTGTATAACACTGGGGTACAGTGCTGGTGGGTACAGCTCTGTCACTGTATAACACTGGGGTACAGTGCTGGTGGGTACAGGTCTGTCACTGTATAACACTGGGATACAGTGCTGGTGGGTACAGGTCTGTCACTGTATAACACTGGGGTACAGTGCTGGTGGGTACAGGTCTGTCACTGTATAACACTGGGGTACAGTGCTGGTGGGTACAGGTCTGTCACTGTATAACACTGGGGTACAGTGCTGGTGGGTACAGGCCTGTCAGTGTATAACACTGGGGTACAGTGCTGGTGGGTACAGGCCTGTCAGTGTATAACACTGGGGTACAGTGCTGGTGTCAGTGTATAATAGAACCAGAAAATAAGAGCAGCAATAGGTCATTCAGCCCTTCGAGCCTGCTCCGCCATTCAGTATGTCCCTGGCTGATCCCCCATCTCTGCCATACCCCCACTCTCCCCACATACCCCCTGACGCCTTTAAAGTCTAGAAATCTATTTCTTACTTAAATATATTCAGCTGTGGCTTCCACAGCCTTCTGTAATAGAGAATTCCACAGGTTCACCGTGTGAAGAGGTTCCTCCTCATCTCAGTCCTAAATGACCTACCCCGTATCTTGAGACTGTGACCCCTTGTTCTAGACTCCCCAGCCAGAGGAAACACCAACCCTGCATCCAGTCTGTCCAGCCCTGTCAGAATTTTATATGTTTCAATGAGATCCCCTCTCATTCTTCTAAACTCCAGTGAATACAGGCCTAGTCGGCCCAATCTCTCCTCATACATCAGTCCTGCCGTCCCGGGAATCAGTCTGGCGAACCTTTACTGCACTCCCTCTACAGCAAGTATGTCCTTTTTTGGGTAAGGAGACCAAAACTGCACACAATAGTCCAGTTGTGGTCTCACTAAGGCCCTGTACAGCTGCAGTACTCCTCTACTCAAGTCCTCTCACAATGAAGGCCAACATATCATTTTCCAACTGCTTGCTGCACCTGCATGCTTGCTTTCAGGGATAGGTGTATAAGGACACCCAGGTCCCTTTGTACATCAACATTTCCCAATCTATCACCATTTAAATAATACTCTGCCATTCTCTTTTTCCTCCCAAAATGGATAACTTCACATTTATCTACGTTATACTGCATCTGCCATGTATTTGCCCACTCACTCAACTTGTCTAAATCACCTTGAAGCCTCTTAACACCCTCCTCATCACTCACATTCCCACCAAGTTTTGTGTCATCAGCAAACTTGGAAATATTACTTTTGGTTCCCTCATCCAAATCATTGATATATATTGTGAATAGCTGGGGCCCAAGCACTGATCCCTGCGATACCCCACTAGTCACTGCCTGCCACTCCGAAAAAGACCCATTTATTCCTACTCTGTTTCCTGTCTGCTAACCAATTAATTTCTCCAGCACTTTTTTTTTTAGTAATAATTTCCTTCAATTCCTCCTTCTCATGAGACCCTTGGTTCCCTAGCGTTTCTGGGAAGTTATTTGTGCCTTCCTCTGTGAAGACAGAACTAAAGTAGTTGTTTAATTGCTCTGCCGTTTCCTTGTTCTCTATTATAAAAGTATCCTATTTCAGATTGCAAGGGACCTACATTTGTCTTCACTAATCTTTTTCTTTTTACATATTTATAGAAGCTTTTGCAGTCCATTTTTATGTTCCTTGCAAGTTTACTCTCATACTCTATTTTTCCCCTCTTAAAACGGGCAAAGAGCTGGGGGATACAGGTTTGTAGCTGTGTAACACTGGGGTACAGTGTTGGTGGGTACACGTCTGTCAGTCTACAAAACTGGGGTATGCTGCTAGTGGGTAGAATTCTGTCAGTGTAAAACACTGGGGTATAATACTGGGGTATAGCACTGGTGGATACAGATCTGTCTCTGTATCACACTGGGGTACAGTACTGGTGGATACAGATCTGTCTCTGTATCACACTGGGGTATAGCACTGGTGGATACCGATCTGTCTCTGTATAACACTGGGGTACAGTACTGGTGGATACAGATCTGTCTCTGTATCACACGGGTACAGTACTGGTGGATACAGATCTGTCTCTGTATCACACTGGGGTATAGCACTGGTGGATACAGGTCTGTCTCTGTATCACACGGGTACAGTACTGGTGGATACAGATCTGTCTCTGTATAACACTGGGGTACAGTACTGGTGGATACAGATCTGTCTCTGTATCACACGGGTACAGTACTGGTGGGTACAGGTCTGTCACTATAACATGGGAGCAGTGCTGCTGGGTATAGGTCTTACTGTATAACACTGGGGTACAATGCTGGTGGGTACAGATCTGTCAGTATAATACTGCTGCGACAAAAAGATAGGAAAGTAAATTGTGAAGAGGACATGAGGCTACAAAGGGACATAATTAGGTTAAGTGAGTGGGCAAAGATCTGGTAAATGGAGTATAATGGGGGCAAGTGTGAAATTTTTAATTTTGGCAGGGAGAATAAAAAAGCTTATTATCTAAATGGTGAGAGATTGCAGAGCTCTGATATTCAGAGGGATCTGGGTGTCCTCGTGCATGAAACACAAAAGGCTAGTATGCAGGTACTACAATTAATTATGAAAGCTAATAGAATGTTACCATTTATTTTGAGGGGAATTGATTACAAAAGTAGGGAGGTTATGCTTCAGTTATACAGGGCACTGGTGAGCCCACATCTGGAGTACTGTGTACAGTACTGGTCTCCTTATTTAAGGAAGGATGTAAATGTATTCGAAGCAGTTCAGAGAAGTACTAGACTAATACCAGGAATCAGTGGGTTGTCTTATGAGGAAATGTTGGACCAAGTTAGGCTTGTATCCACTGGAATTGAGAAGTAAGGTAACTTGATTGAACCTTTAAGATCCTGAGGGGTCTTGACAGGGTGGATGTGGAGGGGATGTGTCCTCTTGTGGGAGAATCTAGAACTAGGGGTCACTTTAAAAATAAGGAGTCACTCATTTAAGACAGATGAGAAATTTTTTCTCTCATAAGGTCGTGAGTCTTTGGAACTCGCTTCCTCAAAAGGCAGCAGAAGCAGAGCCTTAGAATATTTTTTCAGGCAGAGCTATATATTCTTGGTAAGCAAGGGAGTGAAAGGTTATCGGGGTTAGGCAGGAATGTGGGGTTGAGGTTACAATCAGACCAGTCATGATCGTATTGAATGGCGGAGCAGGCTCAAGGGGCCGAGTGGCCTACTCCTGCTCCTAATTCATATGAATGTCTGTCTCCATGCTGAAGTGGATGGAAAAGAGCCCATGACACAATCCAAAGGGCAGGAAAGTTCTCCTGGAGTCCTGGCCAATATCCCTCCTATAACCAACGTCACCAAAAGCAGGCAACCTGATCTTTTGTCACAAAAACAGAAAACGCTGGAAAAACTCAGCAGGTCTGACAGCATCTGTGGGGAGAGAAACAGAGTTGATATTTCAAGTCCGTATGACCCTTCTTCAGAGCTAAATAGAAATAGAAATGTGATGAAATTTATACTGTTTAAGGGGGATGGAGCAGGTGAAGCTGGATAGAAGGCCAGCGATAGGTGGGGGCCATGGAGAGATTGACAAAGATGTCATGAACAAAAGCACAAAGGCAGTGTTAATGGTATTGGTTAAGGGCTAAAAAAGATGCCGATAGTGGCATAAAGGCAAGGCAGAATGTGATAATAGCAGGACAAGGGTCAGCACTCTGTGAAAGAACAACATGAAATAAGTAACAGGTGGCCCTTTTGGGGGTGGGGTGAAAAGGGGATAGAAAATGGGATAAAACAATGGATAAATGAATATAAAAAAAATAAGTGGATAAAAAATAAAAATGAATATAGAAAAAAGGGGGATTAAAAAAGCGATGGGGATGGAGGAGAGAGTTCATGGTCTGAAGTTGTTGAACTCAATGTTAAATCCGGAAGGCTGTAAAGTGCCTAATCGGAAGATGAGGTGCTGTTTCTCCAGTTTGCGTTGGACTTCACTGGAACATTGCAGCAGGCCAAGGACAGATGTGGGCATGAGAGCAGGGTGGAGTGTTGAAATGGCAAGCGACAGGGAGGTCTGGGTCATGCTTGCGGACAGACCGAAGGTGTTCTGCAATGTGGTCACCCAGTCTGCGTTTGGTCTCCCCAATGTAGAGGAGACCGCATTGGGAGCAGTGAATGCAGTAGACTAAATTGAAGGAGGTGCAAGTGAAGTGCTGCTTCACCTGAAAGGAGTGTTTAGGCCCTTGGATGGTGAGGGGGGAGGAAGTAAAGGGGCGGTTGTTGCACCTTCTGCGATTGCATGGGAAGGATCTGTGGGAGGGGGATGAGGTGTTGGGGGTGATGGAGGAGTGGACCAGGGTGTCCCGGAGGGAACAGTCCCTACGGAATGCTGACAGTGGGGAAGGGGGGAAGATGTGTTTGGTGGTGGCATCATGCTGAAGTTGGCGAAACGTTCAACTAAACAGTGTAAATTTCATCACATTTCTACTTCTCTTTAGCTCTGAAGAAGGGTCATATGGACGTGAAAGGTCAACTCTGTTTCTCTCTCCACAGCTGCTGTTAGAGTTTTTGCAGCATTCTCTGTTTTTGTTTCCAGCCTCCACAGTATTTTGCTTTTAGCTCTGATCTTTTTGTCATTTGCTCGAGACCTTGCTGTGTGCAAACTGGCTGCTGGTTCACAGAACAACACAGCCTGCAGTTCAATAACCTGCTGTAGGGTTGGAAAGTCATCATACAAATACTTACTCAATTCCATTTCACCTGTTTCCAAACAAGTTTTCAGACTCCCTCATGTCTTGATTAAGCTGTGTATCTTTCCACTAGAGTCAGTGAGCAAGGCCATACAAGCACTAGGTTTTATTTCTTGAAGGATAGAATTGAGAAGTAGGGGAGTTATGCTAAACCCTGTATCAAGCATTGTTTAGATCACACTAGAGTACTGCGTTCAGTTCTGGTCACCATATTGTAAGAAGAATATTGAGGCACTAGAGTGGATGCAGAGGATATTTACAAGGATTATAGAGTCGTAGATTGGTTATAGCACAGGAGGAGGCCATTTGGTCTGTCATGTCTGTGCTGCCCCTCTGAAGAAGCTATTCACTTAGTGCCACTCTCCTGCCTTTTACCCTATAGCCCTGCACATTTTACCATTTCAGATAATGATCCAATTCCCTTTTGACAGCCTCAAGTGACCCTGCTTCCGCCACAAACTCAGGCAATGCATTCTAGATCCTAACCAGTCGCTGTGTGATAAAAAGTTTTTCCTCATGTCCCCATTGCTTCTTTTGCCAATTACCTTAAACCTCTGTCCTTTTGTTCTTGATCCTTCCACCAATGGGAACAGTTTTTCCCTATCTGTCCAGTTCCCTCATGATTTTGAATACCTCCATCGAATCTCCTCTCAACCTTCTTCAAGGAGAACAGTCCAAACTTCTCCAATCTATCTATGCCACTGAAGTTCCTCATTCCTGGAACCATTCTTGTGAATCTTTTTTGAACCCTCTCTAATGCCTTCACATCTTTCCTAAAGTGTGTCCAGAATTGGACGCAATACTCCAGTTGAGGCAGAACTAGTGTTTTATACTGATTTAACATAGCTTCCTTGCTCTTGTACTCCAAACTACTATTGATAAAGCCCAGGATGCCTTATGCTTTATTAACCACTTTCTCAACCTGTCCTGCCACCTTCAATGTTTTATGTATATACACACCCAGGTCCCTCCGCTCCTGCATCCCCTTTAGAATTGTGCCCTTTATTTTATACTATTTCTCCGCATTCTTCCTTCCAGAATGAATCACTTCACACTTCTATGCATTAAATTTCATCTGACACTTGTCCGCCCATTCCACCAAACTGCCTACGATCTTTTGAAGTTCTACATCATCCTCCTCATGGTTCACAAGATTTCCAAGTTTAATATCATCTGCAAATTTTGAAATTGTGCCCTGTACACCAAGGTCTAGATCATTAATATATATCAGGACGAGCAGGGGTCCTAAAACTGATCCCTGGAGAACTGCACTATAAACCTTCATCCAGTTTGAAAAACAACTGTTCACCACTACTCTTTATTTCCTGTCACTCAGACATTTTCATACCTATGTCGCTACTGTCCCTTTTATTACATGAGCTATAACTTTGCTCGCAAGTCTGTTGTGAGGCACCTTATCAAATGCCTTTTGGAAGTCCATGTACACAGAATTACACTAATCAAAACTCTGCTACCTGACTTTTCTTAATTAACCTGCATTTACCCAAGTAGCTATTAGTTTTTGTCTCGAAAAGCTTCCCCACTACTGAGGTTAAAGCAAAGTACTGCAGCTGCTGGAAATGTGAAATAAAAACAGAAAGTGCTGGAAAACTCAGCTGGTCTGGCAGCATCTGTGGAGAGAGGAACGCTTAACATTTTGTGTCCAATATGACTTCTTCAAGGGGCTTCTTCAGAACTGAAGGGAGGTAAAATGTGATGGGTTTTATACTGTTGGAAACGGTGGGGGGGAGATCAGGGATAGGTTAGAGGGTGGGAGACATTAAATGACAAAGATGTCATGGATTATGGAGAGGCAGTGGCTTAGTGGTATTGTTGCTGGACCAGAGATCCAGGGTAATGCTCTGGGGACCTGGGTTTGAATCCCACCATGGCAGGTGGTGGAATTTGAGTTCAATAAAAATCTGGAATTAAATGTCTAATAACCACGAAACCATTGTTGATTGTTGTAAAAACCCATCTGGTTCACTAATGTCTTTTAGGGAAGGAAATCTGCTGTCCTTACCTGGTCTGGTCTATGTGTGACTCCAGACCCACAGCAATTTGGTTGACTCTTAAATGCCCTCAGAACAAGGGGCTTGCCTAGCCAGTGACACCCACATCCCATGAATCAATAAAAAAAGACAAAGAGTGGTAATAGTTTTAGTAAAGAAACATTGGTCCAGAATGTGTTTTTCTTTAATTCATTCATGGGATGTTGGCATCCCTAATTGCCCTTGTTCAGAGGGCATTTAAGAGTCAACCACATTGCTGTGGGTCTGGAGTCACTTGTAGGCCAGACTCGGTAAGGATGACAGATTTCTTTCCCTAAAGGACAGATGGGTTTTCACGACAATCGGCAGTGGTTTTGTGGTCATCGTCAGATTTTTAATTCCAGGTTTTTATGGAATTCAAATTTCCCCAACTGTCATGCTGGATCTCTGGAATACCAGTCCAGTGACAATACCACTTTGCCACCGCCTCCCCCTGTTAATGATAGAATAAAGGACAGCTCTGTCTGAAAGCAAAAACATGAAAACAAGATGCAGACTGGAACTTGGCAAAAACAAAAGATCAAAATGGAGGACAGAGCTCATGGCCTGAAGTTGTTAATCTCGATGTTGAGTCCGAAATGCTGTAAAGTGCCTAATCGGAAAATGAGGTGCTGTTCCTCCAGCTTGCATTGGATTTCACTGGAACACTGCAGCAGGCCAAGGACAGAAATGTGAGCATCAGAGCAAGGTGGTGAATTAACCGGCAAGCAAAAGGAAGATCGGGGTCACGCTTGCGGACTGAGCAGATGTGTTCCACAAAGTGATCACCCAGTCTGCGTTGGTCTGCCCTGTGTACAGGAGACCCCATTGTGAGTTGTGAACACAATACAATAGATTGAAAGAAGTACAGGTAAATTGCTGCTTCACCTGGAAGGTTTGTTTGGGGCTTTGGACGGTGAGGAGGTAGGAGGTAAAGGGGCAGGTGTAACGCCTCCTATGATTGCATGGGAAGGTGCAGTGGGAAGGGGATGAGGTGTTTGGAGGGGGGAAGGTGATAGAGGAGTGGACCAGGGTGTCGCAGAGGGAATGGTCCCTTTGGAATGCTGACAGGGGAGGGGAGGGGAAGATGTGTTTGGTTGTGGCATCACACTGGATGTGGCGGAAATGATGGAGGGTGATCCTTTGAATACAGAGCTAATGGGGTGGAAAGTGAGGACAAGGGGAATCTTATTGTGGTTTTGGGAAGGAGGGGAAGGGATGAGGGCAGAAGTGCGGTAAATGGATTAGACATGGCTGAAGGCCCTGTCAACCACAATGGGGGAGGGGAGGGGAATTCCCGGTTGAGGAAAAAGGAAGACATGTCGGAACCGTTATTATGGAAGGTAGCATCATCGAAACAGATGCAGAAACTGGGAAAATGGAATGGAATGCAGTCCTTACAGGAAGCACGGTGTGAGGCAGTGCAGTCGAGGTAGCTGTGGGAGTCAGAGGACTTATAATTAATATTATAAGTAGACAACCTATCCCCAGAAATGGAGACACAGCAGTCAAGAGAGGGAAGGGATGTGTCAGAATGAACCAAGCAAAGGTGAGAGAAGGGTGGAAATTGGAAACAAAATTGATGAATTTTTCCAGGTCCAGACGAGAGCATGAAGCGGCACCGATACAGTCACTGAAAAAGAGTTGCGGGAGAGGTCATGAGTGGGACTGGAACAAGGAATGTTCCAAATACCCCACAAAAAGACAGGCATAACTGGGGCCCATAGCAACACCTTTTATTTGGAGGAAGTGAGACAAGTTAAAAGGGAAATTGTTCAGTGAGAGAACAAGTTCAGCCAGGTGGAAGTGGGCGGTGGTGGGTGGGAATTGTTTGGGCCTCCGTTCAGGGAAGAAGCAGAGAGCCCTCACTCCGTCCTAGTGGGGAATGGAGATTAGAGGGATTGGACGTCCATAGTGAAGAGGAGGCAGTTAGGGCCAGGAAACTGGAAATTGTTGAAATGATGTAGGGTGTCAGAAGAATCATGAAATATAGGTGAGAGGAGATTGGACAAGGGGAGAAAAAAATAGAGTCAAGATAGAAAGAAATAAGTTCAGTTGGGCAGGAAAAGGCTGAAATGTTGGCTCTACCAGAAAGTCCTGTTTGTGGATTTTGGGAAGGAGATATTATTTCTATATTCCCACACCCCTGCCAAGTTGGATTAGACCCTCCCCAATAGCACTGCAAATCACACTCCTCCCAGCCTGCTTCACAGTGTCCTTGACCTGCTTCACATTACTCCCGGTCTGCTTCACAGTGACCCTGACCTACTTCACACTCCTCCCAGTCTGCTTCACAGTGATCCTGACCTGCTTCGTGGTGATCCTGATCTGCTTTGCACTCCTCCTGGTCTGCTTCACGGTGATCCCAGTCTGCTCCACGTCCTCCCGGTCTGCTTCACAGAAACCCCAACCTGCTTCACACTCCTCCCGGTCTGCTTCATAGTGATCCTGACCTGCTTCACACTCCTCCCGATTATACTAGATTGATATCTGGAATGAGCAGGATGTCTTATGAGGAAAGGTTGGATAGACTGGGTTTGTTTCCCCTGGTGTTTAGAAGAGTGAGGGGCGACTTGATAAGTGTATAAGATTCTGAATGGTCTTGACAAGGTGGATGTGAAAAGGACCCTCTAATGGGTGAGTCCAGAACTAGGGGGCAGTGTTTTAAAATTAGGGGGTCACCCTTTTAGGACAGAGATGAAGAGAAATGTTTTTCTCTCAGAGGGTTAAGCGACTTTGGAACTCTCTGCCTCAGAAGGTGTTGGAGTTGGAGTTATTGAATATTTTTAAAGCAGAGGTAGATAGATTCTTGTGAGGCAAGGGAATCAAAGATCAAAGGTTAACAGGGCTAGATGGGAATGTGGAATTCGAAACACAAGCAGATCAACCATGATCTTATTGAATGGCGGAGCAGGCTCAAGGGGTCAAATGGACTACTCCTGTCCCTATTTCTTATGTTCTTATACGAGCAACATGTGGGTGTACATACCAGGAAAGGATGGGCCTCTTTTCTCTTGAATAAAGAGGACTGAGGGTTGACCTAATCAAGATCTTTAAAGGTATGAAAGGTTTTGATACAAAGGATGTGGGGAAAGAGTGTACCTGGAGGCCATCAATATAAGATAGTCAGCAAGGAATTCAGAAGAAACTTCTTTACCAAGAGAATGGTGAGAACGTGGAACTCACTACCACTGGGAGTGGTTGAAATGAATAGTATTGATACATTTAAGGGGAAGCTGGACAAGCACATGAGGGAGAATGGTTACGATGAGAAAGGTTACGATGACAGATCTGGATAAGAACAGATGGGAGGAGGCTTGAGTGGAGCCAATGCCAGCATGGGCTGTTTAGGCTGAATGGCCTCTTCCTGTGCCATGTAATCGGGGATTGTCTTGCCAAAGTACGCCAGCACCACTTTCATATAAGCACCCCTGTCCCAAAATTGAGGTCGACGTGACTGCTCTGTGACCCTGTTGGTTTGGGCTAGGAGTTGAGCACTTTAGAGGCAGCTCCTGAGCAGCACGCCTGGGAACAAAGCGCTGGCTTTGCACACAGCCACACCACGTGTTGGCGGAGCAGAACTCGCCGTCTGGCAATTCCTCTTTTGTTGTTAATGTCTAAACACCTGTCGGGGGAGAAGGAGAGAAACGCACTTGTTTCTGGGCAGAGCCGCGACTGGCCCTTGTGTAATCTTCGGGGAGATGGGCGAGCCAGATAGCAAGGCAGCAAGCGGGGGTCGCCTGGCAACCTATCTCCCAACAGTTTACACTAATCCAGCAAGGCAGGTGCAAGCGAGCAGTGCTCCCGTGTCACTGGAGAGTGTAGGAATTAATGCCTCCAGGGCGCCTAATGCAGCAAACAAGCTCGCAGCTCTCAGTGCATCATAGATAGGGCAGGGGCTGAATTACCCCCGGTATTCACCGTAACCCGGCTTTCCCAAGCTCAGGAGTCTGCCCTTCTTGCCTGAAATTAATCACTCTGGGGAGGTGGTGGGGCAGAGGTTTCGTCCCTTTGCTTTGATTTGGCGCCAGCCCCTTTAAACCTCAATTCAGCCGGGCAGGGGGTTTAAAACAATCAGCTGGAGACAATAATTTGGGGGGGCGCAGGTGCTGTTGGTTTTCCTCACCCCGCCCGAGGGTTACACAGGAGTCACGGACTGACTGATCATAACAGAAGCCCCCAAAGAGCGGCTGATCCCCATCGCTTGTTACCCTGTCCCGGGCGGGGAGTGGAAAATCCATCCCGGAGTCTTCTTCCCACCCCGCTCAACCCCACGCATTGTTGGTACATAATCTTCATCAAGACAGGGCGTATGGCACAACTTGACTCCATGTTCCACATGAGCCTCCTTACATCCCTTTTCATCTCACCCCGTCAACGTACCCTTCCCTTTCTTTCTCCCTAAATGTACTTATCTAGTTGCCCCTTAAATGCATCTATACTATTTGCCTCAACCACTCTCTAGCTAAAGAAGTTTCTCCTGAACTCCCTATTTGATTCATTCCCTAGTCTTGGACTCCCCCACAAGTGGAAACATCTCCTCCATGTCTACCCTGTTGGATCCCTTCATCATTCTGAAGATCTCTGTCAGGTCAAACTTCAACCTCCCCTTTTTGGAGAGATACAGATTTCCAGCCTATTCAGTCTTTCCTGATAGACATAACCTCTCAGTTCTGGTATCATCCCTGTGAATCTTTTTTTTTTGCAGCCTCTCTGGCTGCCTTTAGATTCTTTGTGATAGTCTCCCCACTAACAGACTTGAGAAGGAATCTTAAACACACAATCTTTTGATTGACGCCAGACTTCACAAATTGGTTGTTTTTACTTAGGATTTACAGGGCAAGAACAAGGCCATTCAGCCCAACTGGTCCATGCCAGTGTTTATGCTCCACATAAGCCTCCTTACAAAGCATGGGCCCAAAGAGCTTTTACTTTCACATTGTAGCGACGATTGTAACATAGGAAACATGGCAGCCAATTTGCGCACAGCAAGGTCCCACAAACGACAACGTGGTAAAGCCCCGAGATTCTTCTTTAGTGATGTTGGTTGAGGGATAAATATTGACCAGGAGACCAAGGATAACTCCCCCCGCCCCACATAATCCAGGTTGATACTCCCACTGCTAGTACTGAGGCAGTGCTGCACTGTCAGAGGTGCTGTCCTTTAAAATTTTAAACCAAGGCCCTATCTTCCCTGAAAGATGCCATGACACCATTTTGAAGAAGGGTAAAAGAGTCCTGGTTGATATTTATCCCTCACTCAGTATCACAAACAAATTATCTGGTTATGATCAGTAAGTTTAAGGGAGAGATGGTGGTGTAATGGTAATGTCACTGGACTAATAATCTAGGGGCTCAGGTCAATGCCCTGGGGACACAGCTTCAAATCCCCCATGGCAGCTGGTGGAATTTAAATTCAATTTTAAAAAACAAAGGAATTGAAAGCTAGCCTCGGTAACAGTGACCATGACGAATATCACTGATTGTTGTAAAAACCCATCTAGCTCACTAATGCTCCTTCAGGGAAGGAAATCTGTGTCCTTACCTGGTCTGGCCTACATGGGGCTTCAGACCCACATTCACCTGGTTGACTCTTAACTACCCTCTGAAATGGCCCAGCAAGCTACTCAGCTCAAGGGCAGTTAAGAGACAGGCCACAAATGTTGGCCTTGCCAGTGACACCCACATCCTGTGAAAGAATAAAGGAAAAGAAAAGAGACTATTGCTTGGTTCAGGGGATTTGCACTCGCTAAATAATAAATAAGCACTTCCCAAAAGGAAATTGTCCTGTGCACAATTTAAAGTGCGGTGAGTCGTGTTGCCAAAGAAAAGGGGATAACCATTTTGCACAGGGTCCAAAAGACAGCAAGGAGACAAATGGCCTCAGTTGGTCTCCTCGGCTTTTGGCGATGCCAGTTCGGGGATGAATCTTAGCACGAGGCAAGTCTTCCCGATAACCAAGCCTGGAATTGTTATCTCGTGGTGGGTACGGGGCAATCGGGTGGCAAGGAGCGTAAGTGCAATGGACCACGTCCGATTTTCCATCCCTTAAAGTCCGCTGACCGCAGATCTGACCGATAGCTTGGAGAAGCTGGGGCCATTGTCCCCGGAGATGAGAAGGTCAAGAGGAGATTTGATAGAGGTGCTCAAAATGATGAGGGCCCTGGACGCAGAAGATGGGGAGAAATACTTCTCACTGGCGGAAGGATCAAGAACAAAATGGCTTGTTAGGCCACCTGAGAGGGCAGTTAAGAGTCAACCACGTTGCTGTGAGTCTGGAGTCACATGTAGGCAAGGCCAGGTAAGGACCCCTAAAGGGGGCATTAGTGAACCAGATGGGTTTTTACAACAATCAACGATAGTTGGCATGGCCAACATTACTGAGGCTAGCTTTCAATTCCAGGTTTTATTAATTGAATTTAAATTCCACAGGTTGCCATGGTGGGATTTGTACCCACGTCTCCAGGAGATTAGCCTGGATTACTAGTCTAGTGTCATTACCATCATTCCACCAAATGTTCATTTGACATGTCCATCGGGACAATGTTCCGCCAACCGACAGCCAATCAGAAGGCCAAACCCGTGCTTCATGACTCGATTGGATGATTCTTGACAGATGGTCAAAAAATCTCATGTCCCGCAACCCCCCCTCCCATTGCAATCGCCAATATTTTAATGAGATGTATCATCCCCTGGGTAAAAAACGTTATCAGAAATCATTTTGCATCTTGAAGACTGAAGTTACCAAAAAAATACTTTTGCCGAAACCTCTTTCCACCCAATGCCAATTCCTGGGGGGGGCTGGTGGTGGTGGTTTGGGTCACACACTAAATATTGCCAGTGAAGTGCACAGACAGGTTATTCAACAAGATGGAGCTTAAAGAACAAGCATTACAGCATCACAATTTTAATCTCAAGGGTCGCAGCTCTAACTTCCAAACCACATCCAGCTCTTCAGCATGACTAGATTACAGAGTCATTCACACAGAGTCATTTACAGCGCAGAAGGAGGCCATTCAGCCCATCCAGCCAGTGCCAGCTCACCGCAGAGCAATCCAGCCTGCCCCGTTTCGCAGTGATGAATAAACAAAATCGCAAATTACAATTTTTTTTAAAAAAAAACATTATTAATGCATGCCCCTGTGATTTTACTGCCCAGGTTTTGCTTGCAGCGGGGGATTGGGGTTTAATCTTCCATTCCTGGAGTCTCCAGGGCAATCCTGGAGAGTTGGCGACCCCCTCGATCCACCGGGTCTCTGCAGACCTGGCCTCTCTCTCGTCTTTCCTTCGCCACCAGCTGACTCTAACACTGTGACCATGGGGCAAACCTCTCCCTACTCAAATAGAGCTGTGGGATCACTTAACCCCCCCAACCCCTACCCCTCAACTCCACCCCAGCAATTAAAAGAGCCTGGGACCTCAGCTTTGTCGCATCTCAGCTGAGTTGCACTGCAATGCTGCATTAGAACGACAGCTCAGAGTATCTGCTGTCAACCCCCGCAACCTTCTGACTAAAGAGGTGAGAACCACTTTATATAATATAAGAACGATTACATGGATGAGAAGAGGTGAGAGCTTGGATTACTCACTGTTTATTTTCTTCATGCTACTTGCTATCTGAAAGTCTCCCACATCCATCCATCACCAAGAAGCCCAGCTTCCTCATCGGAGCTGGAAGACCTCGTTAAGGGCCGTTGAGGGAACGGGACTACATTGACCATTGAGCACTTCTCTATTTCCTCAGCAACTGTAACTTTCTATCGAGCCCCAGTCTGCCCAACACTTGAACGTACCATTACCAACCCTCCATGGGTCTCCTGGAATTACTGATTAAAGTCCCAGATTGTGGGAGTGGTGGCGGGGTGGTGTGGAAGGGGGAGGGGGGTGGAATTAAAAAGGAAAAAAAAAATCGCTCCTGCCTCCAGGCGCGCACCAGGATGTTGCCCCAGCACATCTGACTGAAAATACTATCCATTCAATAGACCTGTTTCTGGAGCACAGTGGTTTGTGGGTATTGGAGCCGCCATTATTCACTAATTGCTGGGAAGATTGATACACCACCCAACCAATGGCAGATGTCGGGTGGTTGGAGGTGGGAGATCGTGAAATTCAACCTCAGAGAATGCAATCTAGTACGAGTCGGTAACCTTGTAACCTGTGGGACAGACACAGGCGCTACAAACAGAGATAGACAGGTTAGATGAGTGGGCAACAAGATGGCAGATGGAGTATAATATAGGGAAGTGTAAAGCTTTTCATGTTGATCATAAGAATAACAAAAAAAAAATTATTTTTAAAAGGTGAGAAACTTATATGTGTTGATGTTCAAAGAGATTTTGGTGCTTGTACAAGGAACACAGAAAGTTAGCCTGCAGGTCCAGCAAACAATTAGGAAGGCAAATGGCATGTTGGCCTTTATTGCAAGAGGATTGGAGTACAAGAATAAGGAAGTCTTGCTACAGTTGTACAGGCATTTGGTGCGGTCACATCTGGGGTCCTGGATGCAGTTTTGGTCTCCATATTTAAGAAAGGATATACTTACATTGGAGGCAGTATAGCAAAGGTTCAGTAGATTAGTCCCTGGGATGAGGGGGTTGCCCTATGATGAGGGGCTGAGTAAATTGGGTTTATATTCTCTGGAGCTTAGAAGAATGAGAGGCAATCTCATTGAAACCTACGAAATTCTGAAGGGGCTTGATAGGGTGGACACAGAGGCTGTTTCCGCTGGTTGTGGAATCTAGAACACAGGGGCACAGTCTCAGGATGAGGGGCTGATCATTTAGGGCTGAAAGGAGAAGAAATTACTTCACGCAAAGGGTTGTGAATCTTTGAAATTCTCTATCCCAGAGGGTTGTGGATGCTCCATCGTTGAATATATTTAAGGCTGGGATAGATAGATTTTGGTCTCTCTGGGAATCAAAGGATATGGAGAGAAGGCAGGCAAATGGAGTTGAAGCCCAAGAGCAGTCATGGTTGTACTGAATGGCAGAGCAGGCTCAATGGGCTGTGTGGTTTACTCCTGCTCCTACTTCTTATATTTTTGGTTCTTAAGTCCTTACTTGATCGAAACACATAAGATCCTGAGGGGTCTAGACAGGGTGGATATGGAAAGGATGTTTCCTCTTGTGGGACAATCTAGGACTAGGGGGTCACTGTTTAAAAATAAGGGGGTCGCTCATTTAAGACAGAGATGAGAAAACATTTCTTTCCCTCAGGGCCGTGAGTCTTTGGAACTCTCTTCCTCAAAAGGTGGTTGAGGCAGAGTCTTTGAATATCTTTAAGGCAGAGCTGGATAGATTCTTGAAAAGTAAAGGGGGTGAAAGGTTACCGGGGGTAGGCAGAAATGTGGAGTTATGGTTAAAATTAGATCAGCCATGATCTTATTGAATGGCGGAGCAGGTTCGAGGGGCCAAGTGGCCTCCTCCTGCTCCTAATTCATATGTTCGTTCTTTTGCCCTGTGGCAATTCTTCTCATGCTTCTCTCACGCTCCTGTACAGCCTACTTTCTGACGAATGATCCCTCTCTCACCTCTGCCTGCAACCCCTTCACCTCCTGAAGTTTCCTCTCTTTGTTTCATGCATTCTCGCTCTTTCCCTTCTCCCTGCACATTCGCTGTTTTAAAATCCACTGGTGGGACTCTCACCTCAGTCTCAGGTGCTCGGGGGTTCAGGTCCCATTCCACCCACTTGAGCAGATGACACTCACGATGGCGGTAGTGAGGGAGTGATACAGTGCCCTCTTTCGGATGAGACATTTAAGTGAGTTCCCGTCTCAGATGGAGGTAAAAGATCCTACGGCACTTCGAGAAGGGCAGGGAAGTTATCCCCAGCGTCTTGGTCCTCAACCGACATCACCAAGACAGGTTATCCGGTTATTATTGCATTGCTGCTTGTGGGAACTTGAGGTGCACAAATCGGCTCTCGCATTTCCGACATGGCAACAGCTCAAAAGTACTTCATTGGCTTCAAATCGTTTCGGGACCTGCTGAAGTCATGAAAGATGCTATATAAATGCAAGTTCTTTCTTTTCAAAATCATGAGGTGTCTGAACAGAGTGGATAGGGAGAAGCTGTTCCTATTGGCGGAAGGATTGAGAACCAGAGGGCGCAGGTTTGGAATAAAAGGGGCAGTAGCTACGCGGATACAAAATTGGCTGGGAGATAGGAAGCAGAGAGCGCTGGTTAATGGGTATTTTTCGGGCTGGAAGAAGGGTTGCAGTGGAGCTCCCCAGAAGTCGGTATTGGGACCCTTGCTCTTCCTGATATATATAAATGGTCTAGATCTTGATGTGCAGAGGACAATTTTGTGGATGACAAAAGACTTGGGAGAATTGTAAACTGTGAGGAGGACAGTGTAGAACTTCAAAAGAACATTGACGCATTGGTGGAGTGGGCAGATAGGTGGCAGAAGAGGTTCAATGCAGAGAAATGTGAGGTGATGCATTTTTGTACATAGAACATGGAGAGACAGTATGAAATAAAGGATACTATCCTAAAGGGTATGCAGGAGCAGAGAGATATGGGTGTATATGTACATAAGTCATTACAGGTGGCAGGACAGGTAGAGAGAGCTGTTTCTAAGGCATAACAGTATTCTAGGCTTCATTAATAGGGACATAGAGTACAAGAGCAGGGAGGTTATGATAAACTTATAAAAGATACTGGTTAGACCTCAGCTGGAGTATTGTGTATAGTTCTGGGTGCCACACTATAGGAAGGATGTGAACACACTGGAGAGGGTGCAGAAGAGGTTTACGAGAATGGTTCCAGGGATGAGACACTTGAGTTATGAGGAAAGATTGGAGAAGTTGGGACTGTTTTCCTTAGAGAGGAGAAGGCTGAGATGAGACTTGATAGAAGTAATCAAAACAATGAGGGACCTGGACAGAGTAGATAGAGAGAAACTGTTCCTGCTCGTAAATGGATTGAGAACCAAAGGGCACAGTTTTAAAGTGTTTTGCAAAAGAAGCAAATGTGAGGTGAGAAAAACCTTTTTCACAGAGTGAGTAGTTAGGGGTTGGAATGCACTGGCTGGAAGTGTGATGGAGGCAGGTTCAGTCGAGGCATTCAAGAGGGCATTGGATAATTATCTAAATAGAAACAATGTGCAGGGTTACGGGGAAAAGGCAGGAGATTGGCACTAAGTAAAAATGGTCAGAGAGCCGGTGGAGACACGATGGGCCGAATGGCATCCTTCTACACTGTAACAACTCTGTGATATTATGAGAGTTAAGGTGATTGGCAAAACAAGCAACAGCGACATGAGGTAAAACCTTTTTTTCACGCAGCGAGCAGCTAGGATCTAGAATGCACTGCCTGAGAGCGCGGTGGAGGCAGGTTCAAATGAGGCTTTCGAAAGAGAATCGGATAACTAGCTGAAAAGAATGAATGAATTTTCAGGGCTATGAGGATAGGGTGGGGAAGAGGGACTAGGCGAGTTGCTCTTGAGGAGAGCTGGCATGGACAGAATGGGCCAAATAGCCTCCACTGTGCTATAACCGTACCATAATTCAATGATTTTTTTTTGTTGGCATATCTCCACTTTCAACTCATTCTTTTTCAGAGCTTTGTAAAACACCTCACCTCCCCAGTCACCCCTTCCTCCAAAATATCTACAATATTTTAAAACTAACAGCCCCCAACCACTGTGTCCTCATCTTGGCGCCACACTTCAGGAAGGATATCAAGGCCTTCGAGAGGTTGCAGACAAGACTTAATAGAACGTACCAGAAATGAGGGGACTTCAACCATGTGGAGAGACTGGAAAAGGTTGGATTGTTCTCTTTAGAGCAGGGAATGTAAAAAGGAGATTTAATTAAGGGCTGATAGGGAGAAACTCCTTGCACTGGGAGGAGGAGGAGGATGAGAAGAGTGATGAGAAAGAGGATGAGATGGTGGTATAGTGGTAATGACACTAGACTAGTAATTCAGGCGCCTAGGTTCTGGGGACATGGGTTCAAATCCCACCACAGCAGCTGGTGGAATTTAAATTCAATTAATAAATCTGGAATTTGAAAGCTAGATTCGGTAATGGTAACCATGAATGACCATTGTCATAAAAACCCATCTGGTTCACTAATGTCCCTTTAGGGAAGGAAATCCTACACCCTTACCTGATCTGGCCCATCCAGGACTCCAGATTCACAGTAATGTGGTTGATTCTTACTTGCCCTCTGAAATGGCCTAGCAAAAAATGCTGGCTTTGCTGGCAACACATCCAGCAAAAGAATTAAAAACAAAAGCTATAAGTGGGATGAATGGTCATCTCCCAGAGGGAATTGGGGGAAAAGTAGCCTACTAGATTGGCACCCCAACCACCACCTTAAACATTCAGTTCCTCCATCACCAATGCACAGTGGCAGCAGTGTGTACCATCTACATGATGCACTGCAGCAAGGCTTCTTTGACAGTACCTTCCAAACCTGCTATCTCTACCACCTAGAAGGATGAGGACAGCAGATGCAAGGGAACGCCACCACCTGCAAGTTCACCTCCAAGCCACACACCATCCTGACTTGGAAATATATCGCTGTTCCTTCATTGTCGCTGGGTCAAAATCTTGGAACTCCCTCCCTAACAGCACTGTGGGTGTACCTACACCACATGGGCTGCAGTGGTTCAAGAAGGCAGCTCACCACCACCTTCTCAAGGGCAACTAGGGATGGACAATAAATGCTGGCCCAGCCAGTGACACATCTTGTGAAAGAATATTAAAAACACTTCTCTATTTCGAGCCTCTTAAGCATCATTGATTTTAATCACTGCATCATTGGTGGCTTTGCCTTAAGCAACCGAGGTCCAAAACTCTGGAATTTCTTCACTAAACCAGTGCTCCAGGATTGGCCCTAGAGCCTCCGGGAATTGAGCGCTGATTCCCAGGGACAAACGCAGAAAATGCTGTAAAAACTCAGTAGGTCTGACAGCATCTGTGGAGAGAGAAACAGAGTTAATGTTTCAAGTCCATATGACCCTTCTTCAGAGTTAAAAAGAAGTGGAAATATGTTGAAATTTATACTGTTTAAGGGGGGTGGAGCAGATGAAGCTGGATAGAAGGCCAGCGATAGGTGGGGGCTAAGGAGAGATTCTCAAAGATGTCATGAACAAAAGGACAAAGGGAGTGTTAATGGTAGTGGTTAGGGTTAAAGAAGGTGCTGATAGTGGCAAAGGTAAGAAAGCAGAATGTGATAATAGCAGATAATCGGCACTAACGGCATCTTCTTCAGTCCTTATCACTAGCATTAACACTCCCTTTGTCCCTATGTTCAGGACATCTTTGTCAATCTCTCCTTTGCCCCCACCTATCACTGGCCTTCTATCCAGCTTCATCTGCTCCACCCCCCATTAAACTATAAATTTCATCACATTTCTACTTCTCTTTAGCTCTGGAGGGTCATATGGACTCAAAACATTAACTCTGTTTCTCTCCCCACAGATGCCGTCAGACCTGCTGAGTTCTTACAGCATTTTCTGAGTTTGTTTCCGATTTCCAGCATCTGCAGTATTTTGCTTCTATCTTATTCATTCTCAGGGAACTGTTGCAAGCAGTACGGAGGAGAAAATCACAGGAGGCATTAAAAGTCTAGGGTTTTTTTTTCCTTTTCTCATTAATTGTAAAAATATTTGAAGATGGGGAAGGAAAGGATTTTTAACCAAAAGCCAGCGTTAATCTAATCAGATAGCGAAGAGTCTCTGCTTTCTAATTGGTCGTGGGAAGGCCATGTGATTCAGAGATGGATCAATATGGGCGGAGCAGCTCAGAGTGGGGGACCATGTGATGAAATCTCCAGGGATACAGCTAACCACAGTTGGCAACTTGTAAGTCAGTAAAGCATGATCAAAGGTTGAATTGTGCCAGAGAAAGGGCGTTAGAGGCAGAAACCCTTGTAACATTTAAGAAGTATTTGGATGTGCACTTGCGCTGCCATGGCATACAAGGCTATGGGCCTAGTGCTGGAAAATGGGATTAGAATAGTTAGGTACTTGTTTGACCGGCGCAGAATCGATGGGCCAAAGGGCCTTTTTCTGTGCTGTAGACCTCTCTGACTCTATGAGAGCTCGATACAGACATGCAATGACGTAGCATGACATGGGGAGGTAGAATCACACTGCCGACAGTCAGCCTTGTACCTGACAGGAGCTGTGAAAAGGGATAGAAGTTATGTTACAGCTGCACAGAGTTCTGGTCGGAGCCCGTTTGGAGTAACTGTGTTCAGAGCTGGGCACTGCACCTCAGAAAGGAGATATAGATCAGCCGCGAGTTAATTGAACGGAAGAACAGGCTTAAGGGACTGAATGGCCTCTTTCTGTTCCTCAGGTACCTGGGAGGAACATAGGAGCAGGAGTAGGTCATTCAGCCTGTCGAGCCTGCTGTGTCATTCAACTAGATCACGGCTGATCATCTACCTCAACGCCACTTTCCCACGCTATCCCCATAGCCATTGATGTCATTAGTACCCCGATATCTATCTATTTCTGTCTTGAACATGCTCAATGACTGAGCTTCCACAGGTCTCTGGTGTAGAGAATTCCAAAGATTCACCACCCTCTGAGTGAAGAAATTCCTCCTCATCTCAGTCTTGAATGGCCTGCCCCTTATTCTGAGTCTATGCCTCCTGGTTCAAGAGTCACCCTCTATATAAGTTTCAATGAGATTACCTCCCATTCTTTCTTTGAAACACTAGGGAATACAAGCCCAGTTCCCTCAACCTCTCCTCATAAGACAATCCCACCATCCCAGACATTAGTCTGGTGAACCTCCGTTGCCCCCCCTCCATGGCAAGTGTATCCTTCCTTAGGTAAGGGGACCAAAACTGTACACAACACTCCAAGTGCAATCTCACCAAGGCTCTATACAATTGCAGCAAGACATCTTTACTCCTGTACTCAAATCCCTTTGCAATGAAGGCCAGCATACCATTTGTCTTCTGAATTACTTGCTGCACCTACATGCTAACCTTTAGTGACTCATGAACAAGGACACCCAGGTCCCTTTGGACATCAAGACTTCCCAGCCTCTCACCATTTCAGAAATACTCTGCCTTTCTGAATTTTTTTTCTACCAAAGTGGATAGCTTCATAATTATTCACATTATGTTCCATCTGCCATGTTCTTGCCCATTCACTTAGTCTGTCCAAGTCTCCTTGAAGCCTCCTTGCAACCCCCTCACAACTTACAGTCCCACCTAGTTTTGTGTCATCAGCCACTTTGGAAATATTACATTTGGTCCCCGCATCCAAATCATTGATACAGATTGTGAATCACAGGGCACAAATTTAACTGTTACCCAAAGATTGAAACTGTACATTAACTAACATTGCCAACGAATACACTTAACAGTGGAAATACTGCTGGCAACAACTTGTAATATAGAATGTGACTGTGGCATTGCCATCTCCACACTGTAATCTCAGATATTGATGTCAATGAGTGATATCTAAGCATAGACAGCGACACTTACAGTGACATTTATAACTGCATTTAAGATTATTTAGGTCCTGCAGTTTTATACTAAGTATCAGTTACCTTGACTGGAAGCAATAGTACAGAAGCTTATGATGGTATCAATGGCAGCAGAGTCAGGACATGTGAAATATAGCAGGGTTACAGATAGATCTAGTATCTCTGCCCCTGTCCTTGAAATCTAACGGAGAGAGAGGGGTGAATAACAGAGGCATAGAGAGAGAGATCTTTTTTATTTGTTCGTGGGATGTGGGCGTCGCTGACTAGGACAGCATTTATTGTCCATCCCTAATTGCCCTCATTTATTCAGAGGGCATTTTTAAGAGTCAGCCACATTGCTGTGAGTCTGGAGTCACATGTAGGCCAGCCCAGGTAAGGACGGCAGATTTGCTTCCCTAAAGGGCATTAGTGAACCAGATGTGTTTCATGGTCATCATTAGACTTTTAATTCCAGATATTTATTGAATTCAAATTCCACCATCTGCCATAGTGGGATTCAAACCCAGGCCCCAGAGCATTACCCTGGATTACCAGTCCAGTGACAAAACCACTATGAGAGAGAGAGAGAGAGAGAGAGAGAGACGCCAAAGCAGCCAGGGCCGGAAAATCCCGACCCAAGTCAGAGATCATGGCCGGAATTTTCTGGCCCCATTGGCATTGGGCGTCATGGAGACGGGGGGAGCAATATGGCGAGAAGGCCAAAATCAGTTTCACGCCATCGTGGAACCAGTTTGCGAACATCCACTCACCCTGTCAATAGCAGGCTGCGTTTCCCACTGCCGCACATCGGGAACATAATTTCAATACTTTAGCATCTCATTATAAGTCCTGCTCGCCGGAATCATCCCCCCCCACGCTGGACCATCTGGGCACGTCGATGTGGTTCACAACTGTATATGAGCGACGTGCACCTGGGAGCTGCACTTCACTCAGGTTTTGTTTGCCCACCTTGCTTCGGGCAGCACTCACGGCCATCAGCGCCAGGCCTCACAAGCAGCACCACATCACTTTTAGGGGCGGGGGGGTTACAGGAAGGTCTCTACCTATCAGACCAGCCGTAAAGGCTAGGGCTTGCTTGGAGATGGAGGAGAAGTGGCGTTAGGCAAGGGAAGAGGCTACAGGGCGAAGACTGTACTGGGGAAGGGTGGGGGTATCCCAGAGCATGTGTATTGGGGGGCACATGTTGGTCTGTGAAAGTGGCCCCAAGGTGGTGAGGGCAGAGAAGGCAGTCTCCAGAGGAGGTAAGGCCAGATGGAGATGTGAGGGTGTGTGTGAGAGAGTGAGTGGCGATGCCTCTCGAGCTGGCAGTGAGTCAGATGCCAGTGAATGTATGATGGGCTTGTGAGTGAGAGAGTTTAGAGTGATAAGATGGTTGCCTTACCCTGGCAGCATCGATGAGATCATTCATCCGTTTTCTGCACTGGATGGCCGACCTCTTGTGTGCAGCATTGGCACTGACCACCTCTACCACCGCCACCCAAGCCGGAATGGTGAGACTGTTGAGCCTCCTGCAGCCAGAATGGGGGTAGAGGGTATCGTGGCGAGCCTCCACCGGCATCCAGAAGGCATCCCGTGGGGGGGGGTGGGGGGGAGGGGTGGCTGCACCCTTCTTGGCTTTTGGGACCATGTCTTCACCGGAACAGTCCTGGGCTGTGAGCGTTGAGAAGTGGATGCAGGGCTGTAGTTTAAATATGGCGTCCTGCATGAGGAAGTGGCGAAGTGACCATGTGGCAGGAAAATCGGAGGCCGCCCGCCGGTGAGATGGCGTGTTTCCTGTGGCTGCATAATTAATGAGGCGGGAATGGGATGATACTACGCGAGAACCCGCCACTGCGGCCCTGCGGGTAAAACAGCTTTTTTTCCCTACCCGCTACCGCACTTTGTGCAAATCTGGGACAATCCTGCCCCGTGCATCCATACATCTTCTGTGCATCTTTATCTCAAAGAGAGCCCGACACAGGCATAAATAATGAGATAGAGGACGAGCAAAAATGGCAAATCTGGAGAGAGTAAAAGACAAGAGGCAGAAAGACGGAAAGGCAGAAAGATGCAGAGACAAAAAGGAAAGAAGCAGAGACACAGAAGAGCAGAGAGAGAAAAATAAGGATAGGCAGAGGAGAAAAAAAGAGGACACTGACACACAGAGTGCTTGCCATTGGGATTTACAATTAGCCTAAAAATAATCCTTGCATATGGCGAGCACTCCTCAACATTTCCTGAACTGTTCCATGGCTCTCCGACCTCCCACCTTGCAGCCCTCTGTAATACTTGAGCTCAGCCAAATCTCGGCTTCTGTATCCAATTTTGCATCAAGTCCCATTCACCAATCACCCCTGTGCTTGCTGACCTACACGATTGGCTCCTGGTCCAGCAATACCTCGATTTTAAAACTCCTGTCCTTCTTTGCAAATCCCTTCACGGCCTCACCACCCCCAACCCCGGCTATCTCTGTAACGTTCTCCCATCCTACAATCCAGCCAGCACGGGGGTGATGGGTGAACAGGACTCAGTGAAAAATAGGGAAAAGGGTGTATAAAATGTTTTGAATGGAGCTCAGGTTTCATAATACATGACCCAGCAATAATCCTAACATGTCACACAGTTTACACTCAATCCCCAAACCTGGCTCACTACTGCATATCACTCCTGACGCAGAGGCAGATGTAGTTAGCTAGACTGAAACAATGCTGATGGAATTTTTCTTTTATATGAGCAACTTCAGTCAGCATAAGGGTGAGTCAATATCAAAACAAAACCTTAGAAGTGAGTTCTAATGAAGTGTCACATGCAGAGGCATTAGCCTGTCTTTCTCTTGTTTTATACATTGATCAGCCTGCTGTGAACTTCAAACAGTTTCACTTTCTAAAGCCTTAAAACTCAGAGCTAGAAATGACTTGCTGATAAAGATGAAGGAGGGATCGACGTGTGTGTATGACTTTCCCTTGGTCTTCCAATGTATGGGGGTCGTTAAACAATTTTAATTATGAATTAGGGGAATACCACAACAATGCAGGCAGCATTTGGCCATCACATCAGATACAGGAGCAGGAAGAGGCCATACGACCTTTCGGGCTTACTCCGCTATTCAATAAGATCATGGCTGATCTACCTCCAGCCCACTCTCCCGCACCATCCCAATATCCCTTAGTGCTCAAAAATCTATCGATTTCAGTGTCAAATATACTCAGCCACCGAGCACTCACAACCCTCTGGGGTGGAAAAATTCCAATGGTTCATAACCGTCCGAGTGAAGAAATTTTTCCTCACCTCAGCCCTCAATAATTGGCCTCTCATCCCGAGACTGTGCCCCTGGGGTCAGATATTAGATCTATCCTGTCAAACCCACTAAGTATCTTTCGATGATATCACCTCTCATTCTTCTAAACTCAACAGAGTATAGGCCCTCTCTACTTAATCTAACACTACCACTAATTTCTAGTCTGTCAATGTTCTCTTGATCTTGTGAAAAAGAATTATTTGTCTGCACTGGAAATAAGTCCTTCCGTTCCACAATCATTAAAGGAAAATGAAAAAACCCATGGTCTGCAACGACATTCATAGGGGAGCTGAATTTTCTGCTCTCAGGTTGGGCTTGACTCACTGTAATCTGTCATTGATCAGTAATTTTCACATTTCCCCATGGCTGCTGACTTCTCTGAAGAAGAATGAACAAACTAATATAGTGCCTTCCACCATCTCATCGAATTTTCTTGTGCAAGAAGAGCAAGTTGTCACATGGATTCATTAAAAGACTTTAATCCCTCTATCTCTGCAACCTCCTCCCACCCTCCAAGGACTCTGCGCTCCTCCAAATCTGGCCTCTTATGCATCCCCTTCTTCCTTTGCTCCAGCAGTTGTGGCAATGCCTTCACCCTGTTGTATGATGCACCTGCATGCCATTGTAATGTAAAGGGGCTCAGCAGAGCAAGTGTTAATGTGGGACTGGAGAATAGCACCGCCCACAGTATGAGGTATAGAGTCACATGGTAATAGACTCAGAGAACAGTCTAGAAAGAATACTCTGGAACCAGCCTGCATGGAGACTACAGCTCCATGTATGACCATACCTTGGACCTGTAAACAGTTAAGAGTTAACAATAAACGGTTCATGTTTAAATGTACAAGTCTCAAGGTCTCATCATTGATACATCTAAAGACATACATCTAAGCTCCAGAATGGCCACCCTAAGCCTCTCCAAATGTCTAATCCTTTAAGACGTTCCTTAAAACCTACCTTTTGATCACCTGTCCTAATATCTTCTTATATGGCTCATTGTCAAACTTTGTTTGATAACGCTCCCCATGAAGTGCCTTGGGATGTTTTACTGCATTAAAGATGCTATATAAATACAAGTTGTTGTTGCCGATGCTTAACATGCATATTTTCAGAATATCTGTCCCTCTCGCTCTGTTAAGCTGAACTCATACAGGGACACTTTAAACAGGCTGCCGCATTGATGTAGTAGCATTTTCCAAAGGAACCATTCCCTCGGTGATATCCTGATCCATTCCTCAATTACCACAATGCCCCATCCACTTCCCATGGCACTTTCCCAAGAAAATGCAAGAAATGTAACACCTGTCCATTTACCTCCTCTTTCCTCATCATCCTTCCAGGTGAAAGAGTGATTTCTGTATACTTCTTTTAATCTAGTCAACTGTATTCACTGCTCACAATGTGGTCCCCTCAACATTAGGGAGGCCAAACGCAGATTGGGTGACCGCTTGGCAGAACACCTCGGTTCTGACCACAAGCGTGACCCCGAGCTCCCGGTGACCACCTGTCATTTCAATGCTCCGCCTTTTTCTCACACTGACATCCCTGTCCTCGGTCTGCTGCATTGTTCCAGTGAAGCTCTACCCTCTCCCTCTCTCACTCTAACTTCTCTCTCTCCCTCACTTTAGATGCCTCCTTCCCTCTCTCTGACACCCCATCTCTCTCTCTCTCTCTCTCTCTCTCCCTAGGCCCCGTTGTCTGATGGGATCAGTGCCCTCACTCACACTGGGCCTGCTGGTGACAGTCAGGGCCGCTGTTGCTGCTGCTGTCTCCTTCAAAGCACCAGAAACGATCGGCGCCTGCGTTTTTAAACAAAACGTACCTCAGTCCCTGATCAGCTACCACACTCAGCAGGGGGATCACTGCTGTGGACACCACAAGGTTTCCTCAGGAATCAAACACTGTCAGCCAGGTGCACCCGTCCTGTGTGCCTGTTTTCACCTGATTATCTCTCCTGTGGAACGCTCGGGGAGGCCTGACTTTGTTGAAGGAGCCTTACTTAACTGCAAGGCGTGTGGTTCTGCTGGAGCTGGAACCAAACGCTGGCAGACACGTTACCAGCGAGAGTGCCGACCCTCGTCGTCTTCCTGGTTTTCACCTTCCCCACATTCTGTCCTGACTCTTTCCGAGCTTTAGATCTCCGAGTTTCACTCTCACTCCAATACCCCAACCGACCGACCACTCTTCATGTGTAACCCACAACAACAACAACAGCTTAAAATGTGTATAGCGCCTCTGAAGCAGTAAAGTTTCCCAATTCAATTCACAGGAATTATTATAAAGTAGAATACCAAGGCTCCTTAGCCAGCACCTTCCAAACCCACGACCACTACCATCTAGACCAGGGGTGGGGAACCTGCGGCCTGTGGGCTGGATCCAACCTGTTGCTCAATTTCATCCGGCCTGCAGCAAGATTTCCAAAAATATAGACCTATGACAGTAGCACCTTTAAAATAGCATTTATCATCATCGTTACGAATTTGCTTCAGATAAAAATGTCAGCTAAATTACTATAATAATATTTAACAATGTAGTATTTAAATTCAGCCATTGCAATAAAACAGCAGGCAAGTTGAACGTTTGTGTATTCTCTCGAAAGAAAACTAAATTAAGTTGATTTTTGTGTGTGTGGCCTCGACTTGTTTTGTCTATATGTGAAAGGCCCATGAATTGAAAAGGGTTCCCCACTCCTGATCCAGAAGAGCAAGGGCAGCAGAAACATGGCAACGCCACCATCTGGAAGTTCCCCTCCAAGTCACTCGCTATCCTGACTTGGAAATATATCGCTGTTCCTTCACTGTCGTTGGGTCAAAACCCTGGAACTCCCTCCCTAACAGCACTGCAAGTGTACCTACACCACATGGACTGCAGTGGTTCAAGTAGGCAGCTCACCACCACCTTCTCAAGGGCAATTAGGGATGGGCAAGAAATGCTGGCCCAGACAGCGAAGCTCACACCACGTGAATGAATTAAAAGAAAATGAGATATTAGGTCAGGTGGCCAAAAGCTTGGCAAAAGGGGTAGGTTTTAAGGAGTGTCTTAAAGGAGGAAAATGAGGTAGAGAGGCGGAGAGGTTTAAGGAGGGGATTCCAGAGCTTGGGGCCAAAACAGCCAAAGACACAGGTGGAGCGTTGAAATCGGGGTGCACAACAGGCCGGAATTAAAGGAATGAAGATAGCTTGGAAGGTTGTGAGCTGGCCGAGATTACAGAGACAGCGAGGGGCGAGGCCACAGAAAGAATTGAAAACCAGAATGAACATTTTAAAACCAAGATGTTGTTTGACCGGGAGCCAATGGCGTTTGGGGAGCACTGGGGTGATATGGGAACCGGACTTGCTGCGAGTTAAGACGCGGGCAGCAGTGTTTTGGGTGACCTCAAGTTTACGGAGGGTGGAATGTGGGAGACCAGCCAGGAGTGTGCTGGAATAGCCCAGTCTAGAGGCGACAAAGGCATGAATGAGGGTTTCAGCAGCAGAGTAGCTGAGACAGGGGCAAAGTCGGGCAATGTTATAGGGATGGAAATAGGCGGTACTAGGGAGGGCATGAACGAGGTCATAAGCCCATCACGAGACCAAATGTGACGCCAAGTTTGCAAACAGACTGGCTTAAATCTCAAACCGTTGCCAGGAAGCGACCGTCATGTGCGGGCAGGATATTTGACTGTGGAAGCCGTTACAGTAGAGGCCCCAGGCTTGTCTTCACCAGCGCCGACAGTTGCATGCTCTCTCAGCTGGAGCCATGGCCAGTTTGACCCTTCTCTGAAAGTTGGCTGCAGTCACCGTTTCTCTCTCTGGTCTCCAGTGCAAACTAGCTAAGTCTGTGCAGGGTGAAGATGGGAACTTACCAGGTATTGTTAATAGGATTAGGTGGGGGAAATTAAGTGAAGGAAACTGAGTGTCACCCTGAGTGAGTGCAAATCCTCAGCAAAAGGTGGAAAACCCCTCATTATTCCTTGTGAAGAGAAATAAGGAAGAAGCCATTATCAACGGTTTACAAGCAAAAGAATGTATTTCCCAGCAGAGAATGTTCAGCTGGAGATAGGTGGGTCTCACCCAGTCCCGGAGGACGAAAGGACAGTGTCTGACCCACTGTCCCACCCAGTCCTAGAGGCGGAAAGGACAGTGTCCGACCCACTGCCCCACCCAGTCACAGAGGGGGAAAGGACAGTGTCTGACCCACTGTCTTGCCCAGTTCCAGAAGGGGAAAGGACAGTGTCTGACCCACTGTCCCACCCAGTCCCAGAGGGGGGAAAGGACAGTGTCTGACCCACTGTCCCACCCAGTCCCAGAGGGGGAAAGGACAGTGTCTGACCCACTGTCCCACCCAGTCCCAGAGGGGGAAAGGACAGTGTCTGACCCACTGTCCCACCCAGTCCCAGAGAGGGGGAAAAGGACAGTGTCTCATCCACTGTCCCACCCGGTCCCAGAGGGGGAAAGGACAGTGTCTGACCCACTGCCCCACCCAGTTCCAGAGGGGGAAAGAGCAGTATCTGACCCACTGTCCCAACCAGTCCCAGAGCGGGGAAGGACCTGGCCATTTATGTCAGTCATTCTAACTTTAGTGGTGGGGAAATGTTTAGACAATCGTCTTAGACAAAATGAATTGTCATTCGGAAAAGTATGGGTGAATAAATGCCAGTCAACAAAGAGTTGTTGAAGACCCATATAGTGTTTGTCTAACTTGATCGACTTGCTTGATGAAATTACAGAGAGGGTCGATGACGGTAATATAGTTGATGTTGTGCTAAGTACCACATAATAAACTTATCATCAAAATGATGAGATTAAATAGGATTAATGGAACAATGGCAGTTTGGATACCAACTTGATTTGAAGCAGCAGGGGAAGGGGACAATGGTGTAGTGGTACTGTCACTGGACTAGTAAGCCAGAGGCCCAGGCTAATGCTTTCAATTAATTCAATTAATAAAACTAGCCTCAGTAATTTGACCATGACAACTATCAGCAATTATTGTGAAAACCCGTTTGGTTCACTCATGTGGAAATCTGCCTTCCTTACCTGGTCTGGCCAACATGTAATTCCTGATCCTGCTTGACTCTTAATTGTTCGACAAGTCAACTCAGTTCAAGGGCAATCAGAGATGGGCAACGAATGCCCACATCCCCATGAAAGAAAAGTAGTGGTGAACAGCTGTTTTTCAGAGTGATGGGATTTATGTCCCCTCAGGACATTACTGATCATTTTGAAATCTATTAACAGCCTGGCCTTGTGTATACAGGGCGTAATTTCAATTTTTGCAGATGACATAAAACTTGTTTTTTGGCTCTTTATTGGAGTTATCCAATTAATGTCGGCACACTCCAGTAGAAAGGGTTAGGAACAGGAGCACCAAGTGAAAGGTACTATTTTAAAAGGTGGATGCATCGAGTGTGTGCAAACACAGGTCGGAATATAGTAACATAGGAAATAGGACCAGGAGTAGGCCATTCAGCCCGTCAAGCCTGTTCTGCCATTCAAACAGATCATTGCTGATCATCTACCTCAACACCACTTTCCCACACTATCCCCATGTCCCTTGATGTCACTAGTCTCCAGAAATCTGTCGATTTCTTGAACAAGCTTCCACCAGCCCTCTGGGGTGGAGAATTCCAAAGATTCACCACCCTCCGAGTGAGGAAATTCCTCCTCATCTCAGTCTTAAATGACCTGCCCTTTATTCTGAGGCTGTGTCCCCTGATTCTAGACGCACCAGCCTGGGGAAACATCCTAATTATATCTACCCTGTTGAGTCCTGTAAGAATGTTGTAAGTTTCAGTGAGATCATCTGTCATTCTTCGAAACTCTAGAGAAATCTTTGAATGTACTAGGATGTAGGACAATTTCAAAAGCAGATGGGATCCTTGGTTTCACTCATAGAGACATATAATACTGAAGCAAGCAAGACGTGCTAAATCTGTATAAAACCCTGGTTAGGCCCCAGGGCACCACACTTTAGGAAGGGATGTGAAGGCCTTATAAGGGAGCGTAGAATAGATTTATTAGAATGGTGCCAGGAATGAAGGTCTTCGGTTACGTGGAGAGATTGGAGAAGCTGAGGCGGTTCTTAGAGCATGAAAAGACGAAGAGGAGTTTTGGCAGAGGTTTTCAAAATCATGAGTGGCTTTGATAACGTGAATGGGGAGAAAGTATCTCCAATAGCAGAAGGATCAGTAACCAGAGGATATGGTTCAATTACTCGGTGTTTGATTATGTGCGTCTGTTGACTCTTCTCTGCACTGTCTGTGATTAGTTAAGCCTGGGTGTGGTGGCTGAAAAGGGAAACTGAACATTAAGCACGACACAGTGTCTCCGACCAGTGCAAGATGGCCGCCGATACCTGTCTGCCCACGTGCACTGGTCCATGCGTGCGCAGAAAACCAATGACATCACCCTGCTGCACCTGTCTCATTACTTCACACTCAAGTTTGAGTCTTCTTAAATTGAATCACTAATCTGCTTTGAGTCTAGTTTACTGGAAACAGTTAGTGCGTCTTTGAGTGATATGATTAATCTTATTTCCAACTGGTAACGCAGAATTCAAATTCTGATTTAAGTCGAATAAATCGGATATAAAATTTTCTGAATGAGTCGTCTAAAACATTGCCTTAAAAGGTTAGTCATGGATTATTCTGCGAGCTAATCTGATTTACCGATAGTCGACCCAGGTTGGATACCTGGATGATCCTGGATATCAGAAAATGTGGGTTAATGGACACCAGGTTGATAGATTTACTTTGAGCTGTCAAAATATTTTTTGTAACTCTAGGTGAGTCCCTAAAGTGTTCAGTAGGCTGGAGGATGAGGAATACTAGTTAAAGGAGCAGAAGTTGTAAAATACTGCCCTCTAATTCCAATAACTGTTTGATAAGCATCTCTGCTCCTGGCCACTGCCCACTCTACCGCTTGCAGTGACATCACAGAGAAAAACACCAGAACTGCACATGCATGGCGTGGCAACAAATGCAGCCATAAGCATGCAGCTGTTAAGCACGTGAGCAGACATTCTAAAGCATTGAATAAAGCTCCTGTACACACATAGAACCTGGAGTGTCATCTCTGCATATCTCCGGGACATAAAACACAACTGGCATTGAATTTGGGTAAATCAGCAAAAGAACCAGAGAGGGGGAGATAAGGAGAAAACACTTTCACGCAGTGAGTTGTGCTCCAGAACGCGCTGCCTGAAAGGGTGGTTGAAGCAGATTCCCTAATAGCTCACAAAAGAGAATTGAGTGTAACTTTAAGGCAAACAGTTTACAGGACGATGGGGAAAGAGAGGGGGGGAGTGGGACTAACTTGAAAGCTCTTTCAAAGAGCCAGCGCAGGCATGATGGACCAAGTAGCCCCCCTCTGTGCTGTATCAATCTGTGATTCTATGGCCCATTGAGTCACCCAATAACTCTTAATGCATTCGTCGTAATTAAAACTGATTGCGTCTCACTTTAGTTAATGACATCCTAAGAAATAGATGACACACTACAAGGCCCTATAATCGGAGAACTCCTTCATAACATCATTTGTTTGATACAGAACCCGATAAATACCTTGTAGGTATAGATTAGAAGCTGCTTTGCATTCCAGCTTCGAGAGAGTTTCCTACAGGTCAGGGCTGCGCGAGATGGAACAATCTGGAATATTAATGTCCCCTGTATGGATCTTTCCCCGGGTTGTAAAGCAGACTGATGTTGTTAGTAATTGTAGGACGCGGTGGGAGAAGGCGTTTGATAAAGGGGGAGCTGTCACTTCTGCCACCAGGCGCCTGGGAGCTCATTTATATCCTGACAGTCAGCTTCCCAGCCCATGCTGGGTAGAATCGATCAGAAGTTTTTGAAGGACAAAGCGAATTGCGGCCCTCCTGCCCCTGGCTCCTTCTCTTCACCAGCTCCCCCCACCCCAACTCCCGCCCCAACCCCCTACCCCCCACCCACCCACCCCCACCTGGGCCTGGCCCGGCCAGGACTGTTTTTAACCCCGCGTGGGTCACAGCCTGCACTCTCAAGGCCGCTCCCTGCCTCTCAGTAAAAAGGACAGAGGAGTCGCTGAGCTGCGCCCTCGTACTGCCAGGGTACTGCGAAAGGATAAATGCCCCCTTAACCCTCTGCACCCATCCACCCTCACTGCACCCACTCCCCCAACCCCCACCCCCCGCACAACATCACCTATTCACCACTCGCAGGATAGTGTCTAATACGGAAAATATATTTAAGATCAAGCTTGGGGCAAGCCATTCCTGGCCCATCCTGTTCGAAGGTGAATTACTCTCTGATCCATCCCCATTCCAAACTGAGTTCCTCCTCCTCCTCCGGCTACTGTGCCCTCAGAGTGCATTCACGATTGGATTGTCCCATGGTGATGCTTGGCAAAGTACCGCGGTGGTTTGCCGTCGTCTCCTGCACAAGGAAACTCTCCTGCTCTTTACCGTCTGCCATCAGGCACATTGGAAGGACTTGCAGGCCGATAATCAGCCTGTTTGGCCATGTTGCGTGCCCATCGCGTGCTGGAGCGGGGCACGTACCCGAAACTTCTGCCCCAGAGGTAGGGCCCGCAAGACCGCCTCCAAAAACGAGTCCCTCTGGGCTATTCATTTGGAAGCGGAGCAATTCCTCATTTATCTCACTCCCATGTGAGCTATTCCTGTTTAATTTCCCCAGCACCACCCACCACCACCACCCCCCAACCCCCCAACCATCAGAACATTTGTAATCGTGCATTCCTAAAGGAATAGGGTGCTACCTGCAAAAAGGCCCGTGCCTTATTAATTCATCATCCCAGGGATGAGGGACTTCGGTTCATGTGGAGAGACTGGAGAAGCTGGGGTTGTTCTCCTTAAAGCAGAGAAGGTTAAAGCTGAGACTTAATATAGTTAATCAAAATTCTGAGGGGTTTTGATAGAGTGGAATAAGGAGAATGTGTGTCCATGGCAGTCTAACAGGAATAAGGGCGCTACCTGGAACAAAGCCCATATCCTTATTAATTAACCAACTGCGCATTCTCACTAAAAACCTCAATCCCATTCCCCCTTTTCCCTACATTATTCCTTTGGATCTTGCTCTCTTTCACACACTTTCTCTCACACTCTTTTACTATCCCTCACTCCACTTACGTTTCTCTCACCCACTCTCTTTTAGCCACTTTCCCAGAACCAGAAGAACATAGAGAGGTAGGGTTTAGGAGCAGGAGTAGGCCATTCGGCCCCTTCGAGCCTGCTCAGCCATTCAGTAAGATCATGGCTGATCTGATTATGGTCTCAACTCCACTTTCCTGTCTGCCCCCAAAAGCAGGAGAGGAAAATAATTTTTTTTTTTTACACAACCAGCTATTCTGCAACACGCTGCCTGGAAGGATGGTGGAAGCAGATTCAAGAGGTACCTTTCAAAAGAGAATTGAATGTATACTTGAAGGCGAATGGTTTCCAGGACAATGAGGAAATGAGTATGGGGTGTGGGGCTAAATGGATAGCTCTTTCAAATGGGCCAAACAGCCTTTTTCTCTGCTGTGCCAATCTATGACTCTACGGTCAATTGAGCCACCCAATTACTCAACGTAGTCATCGTAATTAAAGCCGATTTTGTTTAACATTTCTGCATCTCTCCCTCCACCTCGCCCATGCTGGATACCGAGACCTCTGCTAACTGCTTCCTTTTTCCTAGCCCTTCAGCGAAGCAGCTACTTGTGTCTGAGAGCAATCTCCAGAGTGTTGCCGAGGATCTGTGAGTGCCTGTGAAGCATCTCTTCATGCTGAAAGCTGACATTTTTATTGTGTTTTTCTGCTCACTCGCAGGGCTGTGAGTTGGCATACCAACAGAAAAAGAAAAATCAGACTTGGAGGAACCATCTGTTTAGAGGAACATAGGAACAGGAGGAGGCCATTCAGTCCCTTGAGCCTGTTCTACCCACTCAATGAGATGATGACTGATCTACAAGCTAACTCCATACACCCACCTTTGCCCCATTTCCTTTATACCTTCGGCTAAAAAAAATCTGTCATTTTAAAATATAAAATTAACCCATGTCAACTGCCATATGCTGAAAAGAGCACCAAACTTCATCCTCCATTTGTGCTTAGTATTGTTTTCCTAATTTCACTCCTGAAGGGACTGGTTCAAATTTTTCAACTATGTGGGTGGAATTTTATGACCCCATCGCACTGGGCGGGGGGTGGGGGAGGGGCTGCAAAACGTAGGGAGCCCTTTAAAACTCCATTGACTTCGGGGTGGGGGGAACAGAAGGTCCTACTGGCGGGAGGGGTCGTAAAATGCTGCCCTGTATCCCCTAGTCCAACCAGGGGAACTAGTTTCTCCCAATCTGCTCTTCTTAATATCTTGAAAATGGCAAGCAAATCAACGCTTCACCTTCTAAACACAGCCCTATGGGAAGAGATGATGGCACTGTCACTGGACTAGTAATGCGCAGGCCCAAGCTAATGCTCTGGGTTCAAATGCCCTGGACACGGGTTCAAATCCCACCATGGCAGCTGGTGGAAATTAAACTCAATTAATAAAATCTGTAAATCTGAGCGAGACCATGACAACTATCATCGATTGTTGTTTAAAAACCCATCTGGTTCACTAATGTCCTTTAGCAAAGGAAAATCTGCTATCCTTACCTGGCCTGGCCCACATGTGACTCCAGACACACAGTAATACATACACAGAAACATACATAGAAAACAGGAGCAGGAATAGGCCATTCGGCCCTTCGAGCCTGCTCCACCATTCATTGTGATCATGGCTGATCATCCAACTCAATAGTCTGCTCCCGCTTTCTCCCCATATCCTTTGATCCCTTTTGCCCCAAGAGCTATATCAAACTCCTTCTTGAAAACATACGATGTTTTGGCCTCAACTACTTTCTCTGGTAGCGAATTCTACAGGCTCACCACTCTCTGGGTGAAGACATTTCTCCTCATCTCAGTCCTAAATGGTCTACCCCATATCCTCAGACTGTGACCCCTGGTTCTGGACTCCCCCACCATCGGGAACATCCTTCCTGCATCTACCCAGTCTAGTTCTGTTAGAATTTTATAGGTTTATATGAGATCCCCCCCCCCTCATTCTTCTGAACTCCAGCGAATATAATCCTAACCGACTCAATCTCTCCTCATATATCAATCCAGCCATCCCAGGATCATTGACTCTAACCATCCTCTGAAATGGCCTTAGCAAGCCACTCAGTTCAAGGGCAATAAATGATGGCATTGCCAGCGCTGCCTGCATCCGATGGAAGAATATATTTTTAAAAACTTTGTGTAGTCTCCCCTCACCTCCCCTAATGTAGCCCTAAGTATTCTTCCAGTAAATCTATGTTACACTCCCTCTAAGGTCACTATATCCTACATAAGGTGTGGTGCTCAGAGCTGCTCATGGTATTTCCAGCACGATCTACACTTCACCCTAGCCCCAAACAGAACCTACCCTAGACAGTGGTCTGGGGAAAATGGTCCAGTTTATATAGTACAGGATCCATGCAGGCTCCTTCGTTGTCTTATATTAAAGGCATATTGAACCTTGGGGTTTGACCACACTTGTTGTGGAAGAACTGAAAATCAAGAAAGATTCAACTGGCCGAGGCTCTTTTATCTCGATAAAAAGACCGAGGGGTGACCTGTTAGAGGCCTTTTAGACCATGAAAGGGTTTGATAGGATAGACGTTGAGGGATGATTCACTTGCAAGTGAAACGCGAACGAGGGACCATAAATATAAGACAATCACTAATAAACCTAATTCAGGAATTCAGGATAAATCGCTTTCCCTCCAGAGAGTGGTTAGAATTTGGAAATGGCAACTGCAGGGAGCGATTGAAGTGAATCGCACAAATACTTCTAAAGGGAAGTTAGATAAAGACTTGAGGGAGAAACTAATAAAAGGGTATGTTGACAGGCTGAAGTAAAGAGAGGCCTTCTATGAAGCAGAAAACCCGTTATGCACCAGTTGGGCCAAATGGCCTGTTTTTTCTGTAAGTTTTGTCACACAGATTGAAGAGGCCAGAAAAATCACACAACAAGAAATGCCCATTTTCATAATCGTCCCAAGCACTCCTTCCACAGACCAAGTACATTCCACCCAGCACAAACTCTCCCCACCCACTCAATTCCTCTTCACAGCCCATGCACACTCCACTTGTAATGAGTGAGGGAGATGTGGAGAATTGGAGGTGGCCCTCCAGCCATCTCACAGCTGACAAGTGCAGAAGAGGTGGTATTGGAGATCCATGGTACTGGAGATCCATGGTACTGGAGATCCATGGTACTGGAGATCCATGGTACTGGAGATCTGTGGACTCGTGTCATGCCTGGCCATCAGAAAGTGGGGGGAGGGGTGGGAGGGGGAGACATCTCAGCAACTTAAGGAGCCAAACTCGGTTAATAATCTAACAGTAAGGGACCACTTATCTAATAGCGATCATATGATAAGCAAACTATTGTTAGGTTTGAAAAGCAGAAATTTAAGACAGTTACCAAGATTCTGGATTTTGGTAAGGCTAACTTTACTGGGATGGGACAGTGACTGATGACAGCAAACCATTTAAAACTGTCATTGGATAATTCTACAGATGAACAGTCGGAGGTGTTCAAAAAAGAATTTAGCGTAATTCAGAACCAGCACATCCTCCCAGGCTGCAAGAGCTCCACTTACTAAATGGACCAGGCATGGCTGATAAAAGAGGTGAGAGGTAACAACACTAAAGGAAAGTCAAACTATAACATCGATCGGTAGGTTTAAAGAAGACAGACAATTTATTAAGAACTGCAAAAAAGAAAATGAAAAAGAAACCTTTGACAGATATCAAAATTACCACTATTTTTTTAAACATTTTTTTTAAGAAAAAGGACCATGTGAGCCCTTTAAAATGGATGTAGGTATTATGGGATGTGGGATGGAGAAAAATCAGTACAAGGAAATGGCAGACCTGTTGAATGATTACTTTGCATCATTCTTCACTGGGCAGGAAGAGGGGGAATATGTGCCATTCCAGGGAAACTATGAATGAACCACGGGTGTTAATGTAGGCTAGAAAACCAAATCTGGAAATAGAATAACAGCACTAAAGGCTGACAAATCCCCAGGACGTGATGGTTTCCACCCTCAGGTTTTTAAGGAAATGGACAGGGAAATTTCAGATGCTTTAGCCATAGTCTTCCAAAGCTCTCTCGATTCATCCCTCTGGATTGGAAAATCGCTAATGTAACTCTATTATTCAAGGAAGGTGAGATATAGAGAGAAAAAAAAAGCAGCAAATTATAGACCTGTTAGGTTAACATCTGTGGTGCGGAAGTCATTGGAATCACTAATTAAGGACAGAGTGACTGAGCACTTACAGAAACTTGAGCTGGTTAGAGAGAGCCTACAAGGATTTCTGAAGGGTAGATCATGTCAAATAGACCTAACTGAATTTTTTGAGGAAGTAACTAAAATTGTAGACGGAGTAATGTCTATACCTGCAGTTTATATGGGCTTCCAGAAGGTATTGAATAAGGTTCCACATAAGAGAATGTTAGCTAAAATTAAACCTTGTGGAATTAATGGCAAATTACTGACCTGGTTAGGAGATTGATTACGCAGCAAGAGACAGAGAGTAGGAGTAATGGGGCAAGTACTCTAATCTAATCTGTCCTGCAAGGATCTATGCTTGGGCTTCAACCATCCACTATATTTATTAATTATATGGATAGCACAATGGAGAGCCATATATCCAAATTTGCTGGTGACACAAAAATCGGTGTTATAGTAAGTAGTGTTGACAGGAGCATCAAATTACAAAGAGACATTGATTCAGTCAGTGGGCAAAATCATGCTAGATGGATTTTAACACAACTAAGTGTGAGGTCATTCAGTTGGACCAAAAAAGGATCGATCAGAGTATTACATAAATGGTAAAAAAATTAGAAACAGTGGATGTCCAAACAAATGTAGGAATCCATGGGCACAGATCATTAAAAGACAGTAGCCTGGTACAAAAAAAAATTAAAAGGGCTAACGCGAGCTTTTGTAACTAGAAGGCTAGAATATAAAGGAGAGGATTTTTTGTTATAGGTACCTGAATCTCTGGTTAGATCACACCTTGATTACCATGGCACAGCATCTTGAAAAGGGTATATTGGCTTTGGAAGGAAAGCAGCGCTGAGTCACCAGAGCATTTTTGCCCTTAATCCATTCGTAGCACATGGGCATCACTGGCAAGGCCCATCATTTATTGCCCATCCCATCATAATTGAGTGGCTTACTGGGCTATTTCAGAGGGCAGTTAAATGCTGTGGGTCTGGAGTCACATGTAGGCCAGACTGGGTGAAGACAACACAGTTTTTTATAATTTATTCTTTCATGGGATGCAGGCTAGCATTGGTTGCCCACCCCTCACCGCCCTTGAACTGAGTGACCATTTCAGAGGGCAGTTAAGAGTCAACCACATTGCTGTGTGTCTGGAGTCATATGACCAGGTAAGGCTAGCAGATTTCCTTCTCTGAAAGGTGGGTTTTTATGACAATCGTCACCATGTCTGAGGCTAGCTTTCAATTCCAGATTTATTAATTAAATTTAAATTCCACCAGCTGCCATGGTGGGATTTGAACCTGTGCCCCCACAGCATTAGCATGGGCTACAATGATATTACTATTACACTACCATCTCGCCCACATCCTTCCCTAAAGGGCATTAGTGAACCAATTGGGTTTTTACTTCCACGGTCACCATTACTGAGACTAGTTTTGTATTCCAGATTTATATCATTAACTGAATTTAAATTTCTTTGGTGAGGTTTGAACTCCTCAGATCATTAGTCCAGGCCTCTGGTAGCATAACACTATGTGGCTGTACAACACCGCCCCCCACTCCGGTTACCAGGACTTCAAAGCTGGCATTATGAGGAGAGGCTAAATAAATTTGCCTTGCATTCCCTTAAATATAGAGTAACGGTTGATTTGATTGAAGTTTTTAGGATTTGAAAGGAATTAATAGGATAGAAAGAGAAACACTTAGCGCTGTTCGGGGAGCCTAGGAGAAGTGAACATTATCTTAAAAGCTAGACCATTCGACAGAGAAATTAGGAGACACTTGTTCGCTCGAAGGGAGACAAAAGTTTGGAGCTCTTTTCCAGAGAAAAGGAAAACAACAGATGTTAGCAAAATTAATCTTAATTCTGAGATAGTTAGATTTTTGCCAGCCAAGACATTGAGCAAATGAGGGCGAATGGAGTTAGGATACATCAACATATTAAGTTTGTATAGTAACCTTAACGAATAAAATCTACCAAGGTGCTTCACAAGAGTGTTACATGGCATAATTAGCAGATCAACAATGATCTGATTGAATGGCAGACCAGTCTTGAAGGGCTGAATGGCCTGCTACTCTCCCTATATTCCTACACCCACCACAATCTCTGCCCAATTACAGATTGGACCCGGCCATTTAATCCCCTTCTGCAGCCTATGTCCACTCTACCCACCCATTCCATGCCTTAAGTCCACGTGCAATCTATCCAATCACAGGCTCTCATGCATTCCCTTACTTTCCATACCTCCTGATACAGTTCACCCTAACATCGTATGTATCCTACCCAGAAAATCTGCTGAAGATAAAAAAAAAACGAGCCCACGAACCCCAAAGGCTGTGTACCACTGGGGTTGAGGCCAAAATTTTAAAAATCATTCCCTGGGTTTTTTTGCAAATCCCGCAAATCAGCTGCTGTACAACTAAAGCTCACTTGCCCATCTCTTCAACAAGGCGCAGCAACTCTGGGTGTGCGTTTACACCTGTGAAAACAGGGAATAGCATGGACGAGGCAGAAAGGCCAGTCAACGGATACTAGATCGTGGCCAACTCTTTTGCAATGGATCCCGTCCCTTCCCCAAATGCCAAAAACAATGGCGGAAAATGGGTGGGTGCGGAAGTGGGTGGGCTTAGATAAAAATAGATAATCAGTCTATTGAGAAAACATTGTGGCAGCAGGTGCCAAATTGTGATGACGATACAAATGAAACGAGTAATCATCATTCATAATGCAGCTACAAGAACGTACAAATTAGGAACAGGAGTAGGCAGGAGTAGACAATTTAAATAAAAATAATAAAAGGGTTGCACAATTATGAACATTTGAGAGTATAAATAATTACAATACATTGCAAAATGCAGGCCTCTTTAATTTACAGAATAAAAACAAGAGGTCGACTGCACTCTGCATTTTGTATTAAAGTCCATAGATTAAATGTTGTCAGGTTGAGTTCGTTAAATTCTCAATCATTTACATACTATTCATTCTTTTGATAAAAGTAGAGGATTGGGCTGTCTCGCAGTCTAATCATTCTATTTCTTAATCGCAAAATGGTGTCTACTCCCCTTAATTCCACGACAGATATACTTTTGTATGGTTTTTCCAAGAGATGGTGGCAATGGGAGGTGTGGTTCAAGAGTTCCAATGGAGTGGAAAACTGATGCATTTCCATACACCAGAAAGAGAACAGGGCCGCGTGGTTAAGTGGCATGCCCGGGTCAATTACAGCACAGGTTAGATACGGAGTAAAACTCCTTTAAACTGTCATCATCAAACATCTTGAGTCAGATCCAGAGTAAATCTCCTTTACTTTACCTCAAATCAAGAAAAACATCACAATACTGCACTAGAGTGATATTTCTAATTCACACATCAGTTACATTTGTCTGATTGTGAATGGGGGAAGAGGCGGGTGAGAGGGTTAATCCTTCCCATTGGGAACAGGCTGCCCAATGTCTGACTGTGAATGGGGGGAGAGGTGGGTGAGAGGATTAATTCCCTCCACTGGGAACAGGCTGCCCAGTGTCTGACTGTAAGTTGGGGAGAGGTGGGGGAGAGGGTTAATCCCCTCCACTGGGAACAGGCTGCCCAGTGTCTGACTGTGAATGGGGGAGAGGTGGGGGAGAGGGTTAATCCTTCCCATTGAGAACAGGCTGCCCAGTGTCTCATTAAATTGAAATATCTTCTGACACCATGAGCTATGATTCACAGTGAACAGATCCCAGTGCACTTGAGTCAATGTTGACTGATGCCCAGAAATAGCAGGTGTAGGAGTCTCTGAGGGTCAAAATTCACAACAGAGCTCAGAGAGGGAGTAACAACAAAATAACTTATTCATTCACTGCATGTGGGTGATGCTGGCAATGACAGCAATCTTTGCCCATCCCAATCTTTCTCAGGAAGGCTGAGGTGAGCCACCTTCTTGACCTGCTGTAATCCATCTGGTGAAGATGCCCCCACAGTGCTGCTAGGATGGGAGTTTCAGAATTTTGACTCAACAATGAGCCCCAAAACCTATCGACTTCTATCTCAAATATATTCGACATTGGAGTAGAGAACTCCAAAGATTCACAAGCGCTTGAGTGTAGAAATTTCTCCTTATCTCAGTCCTAAATAGCTGACCCTTTATCCTGGGACTACGACCCCACGTTCTAGCTTCCCCAGCCAGGGGAAACATTCTCTTAGCGCCTACCCTGTCAAGCCCCTTAAGAATTTTGTACGTTTGGATTAGATCTCCACTTGCTCTTCGAAACTCCAGGGAATTGAGGCTTAGTCTGCCCAATCTCTCCTCATGGGAAATCCCCCTCAACCCGGGGACCAGTCTGTGAATCTTTGATGTACTTCCTCCAGGACAAGTATGTTCTTCCTTCAGCAAGGAGATCAAAGCACCAAGTACTCCAGCAGTGGCCTCACCAATCCCTGTACAATTGTTGTTAGACTTCTTGACTCTTATACTCCAATCCCTTTGCAACAAAAGCAAACAAGCCATTTGCCTTCCCGATAGCTTGTTGCATGTTGACTTCCCAATATTCACTCAGAAGGACACCCAGGCCCCACTGAATGCAAACATACCCCTGTCTGTCACCATTCAAAAAATACCCTGCTCTTTTACTTTTCTCATCAAAGTGGATAGCTTCACATTTCACCACATTGTATTCCATCTCCCACTCACCAAACTTGTTTACATCCCTCTGCAATCTCTTTACATCCTCCACATCACTTACTTTTCCACCTAGGTTTTTGTCGTCAGCAAACTTGGAAACGTTACATTCAGTTCCCCTCATCCAAATCAATAGTATAGATTGTGAATAGCTTAGACCGAAGTACTGAGGCTTGCCGCACCCTACTAGTCACAGTCTGCCGACCCGAAAATGTCCTGTGTATTCCTCATATTCTGGATAATGGACGTACCCAATCCTCAATCCATGCTAATACATTACCCCCAATCCCATGAGTTCAAATTTTGTGTAAAATAACCTCTCATGTGGCATCTTGTCCAACACAATTTAAAAAGCCAAATGCACCACTGCCATTGATTCCCCCGTAACCAGCTTACCAGTTACATGCTAAAACACAATTTCTCTTTCATATTCCATGTTGACTTTGCTTAATTATATAATGGTTTTTTAAGTGTGCTAATAATAGATTTAAGAATTTTTCCCTATTACTGGTGATAGGCTAATTGGCCTATAGTTCCCCATTCTCTCTCTTCCTCCTTTCTTATATAGTAGGGTTATGCTTGCTTCCTTCCAATCCTTGGGAACTGTTCTACAACCTAAAGAATTCTGGAAGATCAAAACCGGTGCATGCACTATCTTTGCAGCTCCCTCTTTAAAACCCCTAGGATGCGCACAGGGAACTTGCCATCATTTAGTCCCATTAATTTCTCCAATACTATTTCTTACTTATACTGATTTTTTAAGTCCCTCATTCTTGCTAGATCCTTGGTTCCCTGTTATTTCCAGAATGTTTTGTGGTGTCTTCTGCGGTGAAAACAGATATGAAGGTGGGATTTTCATTTTCATTTATTCTTTCCTAAATCCCGCATAAAGTCAATGGACATTCGGCTGCCTCTCCAAATTTTCCATCCCACCCGCGACTGGAAAATCCCCAAAGTATTTGTTTAATGTCTCTGTGACTTCCTTATTCCCCATTAGCATTTCACTTGTCTCTGTCTCTAATGGACCCATCGTTTATTTTCACCACCCTCTTCCTATCTGCATACCTGTAGAAACCTTTAAAATCTATCTTTAATGTCTCCTTTTAGTCTACTCCCATTTTCTCTTCCTCTCCCCTTATCAATTTCCTGCTCCGCCTTTTATGAATTCTAAAATTCTCCCAATCCTCAGGCGTACTATTCTTTTTGGCAACATTATAAGCCCCTTCCTTTGATCTAATACTGTCTTTAACTCCTCTTGTTAGCCACAGTTGAACTACATTTTCAGGGGGATTTTTATGCCTTGAAGGAATGTATATTTGTTGCAATTATGTACTATTTCTTCAAATGCTTGTTTACTGTAATACCCCCAATCTATCTTAGCCAACTTGTTCTTCTTGCCTGTATAGTTTGGTTTTATTTAGATTGAAGACCATGGTTTTGAATTTAACTAAATGACTTTCAAACACAGTATAAAATTCTATCTTATTATGCTCACTACTCCCTAAAGTCCCCTCTACTACTGGTTATTAATTAAATATTTCTCATACTAAATCCAAAATAGACTGTTTCTGATTTAATTTCTCAACATATTGATCTAGAAAGCCAACACATACACATTCCATTAACTCATCCTCCACACTATTACTGCAAATTTGGTTTGCCCAGTCAATATGAAGACTAAAGTCCCCCTGATCACTATAATACCCTTGATATATGTAGCTCTTGATTCATACTCTGCCCTACACTACAATTACTGTTAGGGGATTTATAAACATTTCCATCAGTATTTTGCTGTTTCTTAACTCCGCATAAAAGGCTGGTTAACAAAACTTAGGATTGTGGAATAGGAGGTTCAGCATTAGCTTGGATAAAAAACTGACTTAAGGACAGAAAACAGTGATTCATGGTAAATGGTTCTTTGCCAAAGTGGAGGTTGGTAGATAGCAATGTTCTCCAAGGGTCAGTGCTGGGACCACTGAGTCACTCAACACAGAATTCCCAGCCTCTGAACAGCTCCTGTAGCCACTGCATTTGTATGGCTGGTCCAGTCCAGTTTCTGGTCAATGGTAACCCCCAGGATATTGATAGTGGGGGATCCAGTGATGGTGATGCCATTGAATGTCAAGGGGAGATGGTTAGATTCTCTCTTGTTATAGAAAATGGACTGCATCAGTATCTGAGGAGTCACAAATGGTGTTGAACATTGTGCAATCATCAGCAAACAACCCTACTTCTGACCTTATGATGGAGGGAAGATCATTGATGAAGCAGCTGAAGATGGCTGGGCCTACGACACTACCCTGAGGAACTCCTGCAGTGATGTCCTGAAACTGAGATGATTGACCTCCAACAACCACAACCATCTTCCTTTGTGCTAGGTATGACTCCAACCAGTGGAGAGTTTTCCGCCCAATTCCCACCAATTGACTTCAATTTTACCATGGCCTCTATCTGATGCCACACTTGGTCAAATGTTGTCTTGGTGTCAAGGGCAGTCGTTCTCACCCCTCTTCTGATATTCAGCTCATTTGTCGGTGCTTGGGCCAAAGCTGTAATGAGGTCAGGAGCCGAATGGCCCTGGTGGAACTTGATGAGCTGAATGGCCTCTTTTCTGTGTTGTAATATCCTTTATTATTACCTCCTCCCTTCCATTTTGCCTATCTCTTCTAGAAGGTAAGTAGCCTGGAATATTTAGTTACAAACCTTGGTCACATTGCAACCACATCGCTGTAGTGGCAATTAGATCAAACCTATTGATTTCTATCCATGCCATTAATTCATCTAATTTGTTGCGAATGTTTCACACATTCTGGTATAATGCCTCTAGTTTTGACATTATTTTTCTAATTTTCCCTGATATCACCTTAGTCTGGTGAAGTCTTGTAGCGCAGTTGGTAGCATCCATACCTCTGAACCAGATGCTCTGGGTTCAAAGTCCCACGCGAGGACATCACCTTGGAAGGTGTGTCTGTAATGTGGCCTAACAGGTTGACTATCAGCCTGTAAATCCTTCCAATATGCTTGATGGCAGGTGGTAAAGTGTGGCAGAGTTTCCTGGTCAACCATACTGCAGAAGGCAATCGCAAACCACTGCAGTGCCTTGCATAGCATAAGCATGGACCTAAGTCCATAGTTGCTAACACCCTCCACCTGAATGATACCTAGAGAGAGATCACCTTACCCTATTACCTGTCCCACTTTGCTTGTTATTACCCAAAACACTGCTCTGCTCTAGATGCTGCTTTTCCCTAAATCCTCCCACCCACTTTTATTACCCTGTCCACTGCCTTACTTATTTGATTTGCCAGAACACTGGTCTCAGCCTATTTTAATTGGACCCTGTCCTTATGGAACAGCCCCACCTTTCCTCAGTATTGGTGTCTGTGGTCCTTGGAATGAAACCCCTGCCTCTCACTCCTTCAGACACACATTTAACTTTCTAATCTGTTTACGCTAATGTTAATCGGCACGTGGCTCAGGAAACAATCCGAAGATTATTACTTTTGAGGTTCTGCTTTTTAAATTTTGGTCCTAACTCCTTAAACTATCTCATCATTCCTGGTTTTACCTATGTCAGTGGCTCTTACATGGGCCACGACAACTGGATCCTCTCCCTCCTACTCCAGGTTCACCTCTAGCCTTCAGGAGATGCCTTTAGCCCTGGCACCGGACAGGCAACACAGTCTTCAGAAGCTCTGGTTGGGGGACCCCCAGGGACACTCCTTCCCTACTATATTACCACTGTGCCGCTCCCTCAAGCAGACAAGGAAGGCAGTCAGGAGAATATTTTATGACGAAAGGGTCCAAGATTTTTAATAGGGGTCCTTACTGATGACTGTGACAGTGAGGCAGTTTAATTCAGTGACCCTCTCACCTGCATATCAATGGACTCTATCACCTGAATGTAAATGGGGGTTGGGGGGCAGGGTCTCTCTGCCCTCAGCACAAAGAGTTCCCTATGTCCTTAGTGCAAGATGGAGGCACCAACCCGAACATTAAAGGACTCTCCTGCTTTTTAACTGCGTCCAACTTCGGGACCTTGATGCAGTGTTACACAGGTCTGGGTTATAACCTTGGGGGGGTGGCGGGGGAAGGTGGAGGGAATGGGATACAAGTGGTTTCAGTCCTTCTGCGCACACATTTGATGTTACCAGTGATGAACTCACACTCTTTCTGTGCCTATGTCATGATGCTCGTGAAAATTTACTCTTCAGCTTGAAGAGTTTTGCATGCTGGAAGTGTGAGCTAGTAATGGTGGCAGTAAGGACATTGGGTGTCTGGAAACTTGAGAAACAACAGGACCAACAGTCTCTCTCTTAAACCAAATGACATTAAGGAAAAGAACAGGGGAATGACCTAGAAATGTGAATGAATTAGAGTCAATTCAGGTAAATAAAGAGGGGGAAAGAAAGATTGAGATGAGAGAGAGAAAGTCAGAAAGGAAAGTAAGAAAAAAATTAAATAATTTTGCATTTCTGGTTTAAAAATCTATCACAACAATTTACTACCTGCAATAATGAGACTGCTGAATTGAAATTGTTCTCTTTCTGGGCTGGTGAGCTGGATTGGTCTTGCAGAAACAATGGGTGGAATTTTATGCTGGCGGGATTTTACAGTCCTGTCAAAGTCAATGGACTTTGGAACAGCTCGCCACATTTTACAGCCCCACTCCCACTGCTACTGGGCCAAAGAAATTCCCCCCATAAAGCTGATTAACAAGGTCTTTACACTGTTATTTAGCAGACCTGACTCTCTGTGGTGAGTTAACTGGGTGATTAAAGTGCAAATGCAGCAACTTCACGAAACCCATGGGGAGGTTGAAGGCAAGCTGCTGTTTTCGTGAGGTGGAGTGGCACAAATTGCCCATCAGCTTGGGATGATTCACAATTCACAGGGTATCGCTTCCTTGGCACAAGTTGCTGGGCAATTTACATATTATTAACGGTGAGCGCCATTAAACTCAATGTTACTTTTGGCAGCAAATTCAGGGCCAATGTAACGTAATAAGTAGTTCACTTTTGGGTTGGGTCTGAGAAAGTGCCAAGAAGCTACGAGTCTACCATCAGGATTTTGTCTCGATGCCACTAACGCACAAAGGGCCCTCGTCTTGACATTGCCTCGGGAATTTTTTTTTGCCAGATTACCATAGCAACATACCAATGCCGCGAAAACAATTGTACGTGTAACGATGTCACTTTCTTTCAGCGCTGTCCCTCTCCATGGTTCTGAAATTCAAGTAAAAGGCATTTTCAAGACCTGCTAAGATTTCAGAATTAAACAGGAGCAGGGCCCAGACGAAATGTTCAAATATAGCCACAGGCCCTAGATGGAAGAGCAGGCCCAAAATGTGAGGGACTTCTCATCTGGCGTTTCTAATTTCACGACCACCTTCATGGGTGTTTTTTTTTTAAAAACAGCTTTTTAAAAATTTCTCAATGACATTTTTGTGTGTGTGCGCGCGCGTGTGTTTGTTAGGAATGGTGGTTCTGAATTTCCTCAACAATGAGCAGTGATTGTAGCTAGTTCTCCAAAACAATGGAGAGGAAAAGGGAATGCAGACCCATGACACCGGGTCTCTGTGTCAATTATAATTCCAAGGATCTCATGTAGCTTGGAGAGGGGTCAGTGGGGTGGGCAGTAGTTGCTTGGAAATGGGAAAGACAGATTAATGGATTTTTTGGGGGGGTGCAATGATCTGCTTGAAGGGTGCAGCAGTCTCCAGGGGCTGAGTGGCCTCCTCCTGTTCCTATGCTCCAGCTGACGTCTCGCCAGCGGAATAGTGTGTCCAATTCTGGGTACTGGACTTTAGAAAGGATAATCAGGGCTTGGAGAGGGTGCAGGGGAGGTTTACCAAGATGATACCCGGGATAAGAGAGTTCAGTTGCTTGGAGAGATTGAAGAAGCTGGGATTGTTTTCCTTACAGCAGGGCAGGTTAAGCGGAAACCTGATAGACCGGACAAAGCAGCCTGCTTGATTGACACCCCATCCACCACCTTAAACGTTCACTCCCTCCACCACCGATGCACAGTGGCAGCAGTATGTACCTACTACGAGATGCACTGCAGCAACTTGCCAAGGCTCCTTCGACAGCACCTTCCAAACCTGTGACTTCTACTACCTAGAAGGACAAGGGCAGCAGATACATGGGAACATCGCTGTCTGCAAGTTCCTCTCCAAGCCACACACCATCCTGACTTGAAACTATATTGCCAATCCTTCACTGTCACAAAATCCCTTCCTAACAGCACAGTGGGATGGGCTAGCCAGTGATGTCCAGTTCCCATGAAATAGTTTTTAAAAATATTCAACATTGTAAAAGATTGATAGAGCAAGTAGTGAGAATTTTTTTTCCTCTGGCAAGTGAGTCAGTAACCCAAGATCATAGATTTAAAATAATTGGCAAGAGAACTGGAGAGGAAAGGAATGAAATTTGTTTTCACACAGAGGGTTGTGATTTGGAATGTGCAACCTGAAAGGGGGGGTGGAATCTAGTTCCACAGGGTAGTGTCCTCAGCCCAACCATTTTCAGCTGCTTCATCAATGACCTCCCTTGCATCATAAGGTCAGAAGTAGGGGTGTTCACTGATGACTGCACAATGTTCAGCACCATTCGCGACTCCTCAGATACTGAAGCAGTCCATGTCCAAATGCAGCAAGACCTGGACAATATCCAGGCTTGGACTGACAAGTGACTAGAAACATTCGTGCCACACAAGTGCCAGGCAATGAGAATCTCCAACAAGAGAGAATCTAGCTATCTCCCCTTGACATTCAATGACATCACCATTGCTGAATCCCCCACTATCAACATCCTGGGGATTACCAGAAACTGAACTGGTCTAGCCATGTAAATACTGTGGCTACAAGAGCAAGTCAGAGGTTGGGAATCCTGCGGTGAGTAACTCACCTCCTGACTCCCCAAACCCTGTCCACCATCTACAAGGCATTTTCCAAAATCATCTAGAAGGACAAGGGCAGCAGACACATGGGAACTCCACCATCTGAAAGTGCCCCTCCAAGCCACTCGCCATTCCTTCACTGTCACCAGGTCAAAATGCTAGCGCTCCCTCCCTAACAGCACAGTGGGTGTACCTACACCACATGGACTGCAGCAGTTCAAGAAGGCAGCTCACCACCGCCATCTCAAGGGCAAATTAGGGATGGGCAATAAATAGTGATGTCCACATCCCATGAATGAATTTTAAAAAAAGATTCAATAGGAACTTTCCAAAGGGCATGTGTATCACATGGACTGATTTGCAGGGTTACGGGAAAAAATCTTGGATGTTGGACCAAATTAGACAAAGAGAAGACACAGTCACGATGGGCCGAATGTTCCCCCCTCACTGTGCTGCAAGATTCTATGTTCCTATGTAAAGAGGAGAGCAGAGTGTTTGTTGGCAGTGGGCACCAGCAAAACATCACTATGCAGGTAAGGTGGGAGAGTCCTAATGAGGCCTTCAACTCATTCAGCTGGGAGCCTACCAAGTGAGTGCCCCAAGGGCAAGTGTAGAGGTTGACGTCTGCCCTTTTCTGGCTTGCTTCCCACCAGGTGGCAGGAAGGCCGAGAGGCCCTATAAGGACAAGGGATCTCAATTTATCACTGAGTTGCACTGAGGCCGTGTTTGAGCAGCAGTCAGAAGAGCCCTTAGCAGCGACGGTGGCTACTTGGCACTGCTGAGGTCCACCTCCTGTGATCGTTTCATTTTCAGCCAAGATCCCAAGGTGTAGGCTCCAGCCAAGATGTCAGGCTTCAGCCTGGGGCCAGTTGAGACTAAGCAGGCGAGTGCTATTGGCTTGACCTTCACTAATCTGGGTGGGGCTGTGTGGGAGGTGGGGAGATGGGTGAGGTCATTGGATCTGTTATGATATTGGGCGTTTTTCCACATGGACCCAAGCGAAGAAAGAAAATGATGAATGAAACCAATACAAAAAAAAAGACTTGCATTTATATAGCACCTATCATGATCTGAGGATGTCCTAAAGCCAATGAAGTACAGTCATATCATAATACAGGAAACACTCCAGCCAGTCTTTGCACAGCAAGATCCCACAAAGAGCAATGTCATAATGGCCAGGCATTTTGTTTTATTTCCATTGTGTAATGCTGATTGAGGGATACCTATTGGCCAGGAGGCAGGGGAGAACATCTCTGCTGTTCTTCAAAGAGGATGCCATGGAACATTTAATGCCCAACTGAGAGGACAAACAGGGCCAGTTTAACATCTTATCTGAAAGGCAGTATCTCCAGCAGTGCAGCATGCCCTCAGTACTGCCACTGAATGTCAGCCTTGACTTATGTGCTGATGTCCTGGAGTGGGACTTAAACCCAGGACCCTTGGAGCCAGAGGTGAGAGTGCTACCAACTGAGCCATGCCTGGGCATGTAGCAAAGTTATTGGGACAAATCAATTTGCTGGCTGTATCGTTGGTTTGTGAATGGTCATTTTTGAGGGGGAAAAGAAATTGAGGTGTGTTTTATGCGAGTCATTCCCTCCTCATCTGAAATTCTTTACTCATTAATCAATCAGCTACTCAACTGATCAATTAATGGGCCTGTTGAATGGAGGCAATCGTGGCTGTTTAATGCCCTGAGGTGTAAGGCCTGATATCGGACAGCCTGGCGCCATGGTTAGAGATGTGGCAACTTGAGGTTTAATGCCTGCGGGTACACAGCCTGGGATGTCACACTGGGATGTAATGCCCTGAGGTATGATGCCACACTGATGCCACGCTGTGTGCCACACCTCGGGTATTTCACTTCATGGTGTGGGTCCCCGGGCTGCCTCTTTGAGGTATGGTGCCCTGAGGTGTGACATGTGAGAGGCCTGACATCCTGCGGTGAAGTGTGGTGTCCCCAGGTGTGACACTTTAAACTACAACAACTCGGAGGCCTCACACTTTGAGATGTGATGCCAGGAGGCAACAAGGCTCCCAGGCAGACAGGGAAACCTTCTCTTGAAAGGTATCTTAGTGCCTGCAGATACAGCATTGCAACATCAGGCATGCATCCTGGAGGAATTAAAAAAAAAACAGCCTTGCAGTCTAGATCATTTACAGAATCATTGAATATCATCAGAAGATCAGCCAATGATACCTCACAAAACCAAGCAAAACAGAAGAGCAAAATGCACTATGATAGCTTCCTGAACAGCTGTAATCCCTACCTACAACACTGATAATCAATCTAAACAGTCCAACCCCTCGATTAGATTCCAGTCTGTAACTCACTCTCAGGTATCCATTATTCTATATATAAACCATCTGAACCCCTCGATTAGATTCCAGCCTGTAACTCACTCCCAGGTATCCATTATTCTATGTATAAACCATCTGAATGCCTCGATTAGATTCCAGTCTGCAACTCACTCCCAGGTATCCATTATTCTACATATAAACCATCTGAACCCCTCGATTAGATTCCAGTCTGTAACTCACTCCCAGGTATCCATTATTCTACATATAAACCACCTGAACCCCTCGATTGGATTCCAGTTTGTAACTCACTCTCAGGTATTCATTATTCTGTATATAAAGCATCTGAACCCCTCCATTAGATTCCAGTTTGTAACTCACTCTCAGGTATCCACTATTCTATATATAAACCATCTGAACCCTTTGATTAGATTCCAGCCTGTAACTCACTCCCAGGTATCCATTATTCTGTATATAAACCACCTGAACCCCTCGATTAGATTCCAGTTTGTAACTCACTCCCAGGTATCCATTATTCTATATATAAACCACCTGAACCCCTCAATTAGATTCCAGTCTGCAACTCACTCCCAGGTATCCATTATTCTATATATAAACCACCTGAACCCCTCGATTAGATTCCAGTCTGTAACTCACTCCCAGATATCCATTATTCTATATATAAACCACCTGAACCCCTCGATTAGATTCCAGTCTGTAACTCACTCCCAGATATCCATTATTCTATATATAAACCATCTGAGCGCCTCGATTAGATTCCAATCTGCATCTCACTCTCAGGAATCCATTATTCTGTATATAAACCATCTGAACCCCTCGATTAGATTCCAGTCTGTAACTCACTCTCAGGTATCTATTATTCTGTATATAAACTACCTGAACCCCTCGATTAGATTCCAGTCTGTCATGATTTGATATATTGTATTTCTTCACCCTGTCGCTTTTTAATTTAACTAGTTTTTTTGCTTTGCCCGACCAGTTGTCATTCCGCGCGTTCAAACCCAGCCACAAGCGTGCACTGTAGTGTAGAAAACAAATGTACTGGCGGCCGAACGTTAGACCGAGTGAGGAATCACTTGCTCGGGGTTGGGGGGGGCGGGTGGTCTGGGGGTAATGTAAAACATTGACTTGACCATAGAGCCTCTAGGCCGGGACCATACGCAGCTCTGCGCCCAGCTCGCCTTTAAAATATTCACAAATGTGGTGGATTTCCCACCCACCCCCCTCACCCTCTCTCTCTTCGCCACCCCTTCTCCAACCACCTCCCACCCCAACCCAGCGCCGCGAGAAACTGGAAGCCTAATAAGTGCCAGCGCCCAGGGGGTTAACTGCTGTAGGTGTGAATATTCGAACGGGAGCACAGCAGCTCACCTGAAACGTACCTCGGCACAGAACAGCCCCTTCCTCCCCTCCCCTCCCCCTGTAACAACGCGGCCGGTCTCCCTGTGCACCTTCTCCCCCAGCACTGGGCCAGCTAGTTCACAGAGGCAACAGCCTGGTAAGCTGCCTCTCCTCTCTCCCTCCCTCACTGTTCCCAGTATTTGTCCCTTCCTTCCCTCGAGATGGGATGGGTGTGTACCAATTCCAACAACAACCATGCACACTAGCAAACCCATTGTTAAAATGTACATGTCAACATCGTCAAGAGAAAAGCACGCCCAGTGTTCACAGATCTAATTTATATATTCTGTATAGTTGCAAAACGACATAAATGCAAAGATTATATTGGGGAGGAGGGTGCGGGGTAGTGTTGTCAGTACTCACCAGGAAATAATAGCTGGTCCTTTTTCAAGCTTCGCTCGATAAAGCGACAGAGGAAATCCACAAGGTTCTTCTTAATATAACCAGCCCAGCGATAGCGGCAGAGGGAGGGATTGAGGTTTAGGGAGGGGAGGGAGAGGGAGAGAGGGGGGGGTGGTGGTGGTGGTGGTTGGGGGGAATCAAATAGATGCAGAATTTGCCGATTTTTTTTTCTCACTGGTTGCGGAGTCCGTGGATGTTCCTCGTGCCCAGACAACATACATACACACAAAAAAGAGGGAGATCAGGGGAGCGTCTATTCATGTGAGATTTGAACGGAGGAAAGGGGTAAGTGGTCGTTGGTTAGGGTGGGAGACACCCGCCCCTTAACCCCTCCCCTCCAAAAAAAAGGTTGTGGAGGGAGTTGGGTGGGAGAGTCCAGGAGGGGAGGATTCGATGTCCCGTTTCTCCCACCAGCCCCCCTCTCTCTCTCTCTTAAGAAAGAAGCTCTCATTCAAACCAGAACAATCAGATTAAACCATCGCCGAATTGGAGGAATTACTTCAGCACATATACACGCTGTAGTTGAGCTAATAGTGAGCATGCAGGAGCCCTTCCTCGCTCTGAGCTATGCTTTGAGAGAGAGAGAAAGAGAGAGAGAGGGAGGGGAGAATCCGATGATGGAGGGGATAGTGGGGGAAATAGTGTAATACAAGGAGGGGGGAACTTTGCGACGCCAGAACGGGTCAGTTTCAAGAGCTCTTGTGTCAATTTCACGAGGCAAAGGGCTTTCTGCTGCTGTCAATTTCAGCCGCTGGAGCAGTGGGCGGTCCTTATCACCAACGTCCCTCTCTCTCTCTCTCAGGTCTCACAACTCCGCTCTAGTATATTTCTCTCTCTGTGTGTGTGTACGTGCACTGAGAGGGATTTGATTCCGTGTAGTTGCTGCGGATTTCAATTCGCGCCGAGGATGTGAGCGCTCCCGTATTCTCAGGAAGGCTTCCCGATTTATACAATCCGCACACCAGACCTCGAAAGGGCTGCTTTCCACGAAATGTTCACAATTTAAAATGATCTTTTCTCCTTCCTCCCGCCCGATCCCTCTCCCTCACCTTCTCCTCTGTACCGGAGTCTGAAACTAATGCAATGATTCCGCACCCCTCCCCCGAACCTGGAGAAATACACTACAAGGAATCCAAATCTTTTAATTATTAATAGGGGTAAGGGTGGGGGAAATCACCCCTCAAATTGCGCATCCGGAGTTGTTCAGCGACAGCTTTCAGTGTGAGATGATCCCGTTTGTAAATCCTCCCATTAGGGTGCACTGTATCCAAAATTTGCCTTCTAGATTGTAAAGCGGTAGAATGAATTGTCCAATCCCTGGCTGATGTTTTTTTTTCGCAGATTGAGAAGACTGGGTACCTCTTTTTTTTTTGTCAAAGAAATGCAGCTCGGTGTGATCTTTTGGACCAGGTTAGTAGCCAGGACCCCCTTCCGGTGTTGCCTGTTCCTCCACCTGGACTGGGGGAGAGCGAAGGGGATGAGAGGCACACTCCCGGGTCCTAGCGCTCACCCGGCTGCCATCCACCGCTAATGATGCTATTTGTACATCCTCCGACTGTTTACATTAGCGACCGCAGGGTCCTAGCGTCCCCCCCCACCTCCGCTTCTCGCGCGCACCCTTCCGCTTGTACAATTGGGGTACAATCCTGCTCTTTCGAGCGCTGCTTTAAACCTGAAATCAAAGCAGGAAAACGCTGGAACCACACAGGGGCACCATTTCAAACCTTTTGCTGATGATACGAAGCTTGGAAGCGTTGTGAACTGTGAGGAGGGCAGTGTAGAACTTCAAAAGGACATAGGGAAGTTGGTGGAAAAGGGGCAGATGAAGTTCAACACAAAGAAACGTGGGGTGATTCATCTTGGTAGGAAACACAGGAAGAGAGTATTTTTTTAATCATCCATGGGCTTGGGTTCATCGCTGGCTAGGCCACCATTTACTGCCCATCCCTAATTGCCCTTGAGTACTGAGTGTCTTGCTGGGCCATTTCAGAGGTCATTTGAAAGTCAACTACATTGCTGTGGGCCTGGAGTCACATGTCAGGCTAGACCAGGTAAGGACAGCAGATTTCCTTCCCTAAAGGGCATTAGTGAATCAGATGGATTTTTGCAACAATTGACAATGGTTTCATGGTCATCATTAGATTTTTAATTCTAGATTAGTCATCATCACTGGTGGGATTTGAACCCAATCCCCAGGGCATTACCCTGTGTCTCTGGATTACTAGTCCAGACTACTATGCCACCACTTCTAAAGAAGGTGCAGGGTTAGAGGGACCTGGGTGTATATGTGCATAAGTCGTTGAAGGTGGCAGGACAGGTTCAGAGTGTGGTTAATAAATTATACAGGATCTTAGTATTTATTAATGGGGCATAGAGTACAAGAGCAAGGAGATTATGTTGAACTTGTTTAAGACACAAGGCCGGCCTCGGCTGGAACATTGCATCCAGTTCTGGGCACCGCGCTTTCTGGAGGATGTGAAGGCATTGGAGAGAGTGCAGGAAGAATTCATGAGAATGTTTCCAGGAATGAGGAACTTCAGTTATGAAGGCTGATTGGAGAAGTTTTGGACTGTTTCCTCAGAGAATAGAAGCCTGAGAGGAGATTTGATAGAGGTATTCAGAATCACGAGGGCTTTGGACAGAGCAAATAAGGAGACACTGTTTTCCACTCATGAAAGGAACATGAACAAGAGGGCACAGATTTAAGTAGCAAATACCAATGTGAGGAAAACCTTTTCTCATGCAGCGAGTGGTTAAGATCTGGAACGCTCTGCTCGAGAGTGTGGTGGAGACAGGTTCAATGGACTGTTATCTGAAAAGGAAGAATGTGCAGGGTTCCGGGGAAAAGACAGGGGAACAATATCAGATGAATTGCTCATTCAGAGAGCTGGTGCAGATATGATGGGCCAAATGGCCTTGTTCTGTGCTCTAACAATTCTGTGGATAATGGGGGCATTGGGAGAGGGGGTAGGAATGTAGCTTAAAGAGAAAGTATCCAGTAAAGGAGGGAAAGATTTAGGCTTGAGTTTTTTTTAAATTATTCATTCATGGGGTGTGGGCATCACTGGCTCAGCCAGCATTTATTACCATCCCTAGTTGCCCCTTGTTCAGAAAGCACTTAAGAGTCACAGGTAGGCCAGCAGATTTCTTTCCCTAAAGGGCATTAGTGAACCAGATGGGTTTTTACAACAATTGACAATGGTTTCATTGGTTTTTAATTGCAGGTTTTTATTGAATTCAAATTCCACCATCTGCCATGGTGGGATTCAAACCCAGGTTCCCAGAATATTACGCTGAGTTTTTGGATTACTAGTACCAGCGACAATACTGCTGCACCATCTCCTCCCCATTTGGGTGCTGAGTTTTAAGAGTTAACTTACTGAGAGAAAGGGTGACGAATAGAGATAGCTAATGGTGGGTCAGCTCCACAGAGAGCTGGGGGAGAAAATAAGTGTGTAGGGGCATGTGAGATATAAAGGTAGATCCCTTGTCAGTGATGCCATGTCTGACCCACCGTGAGCATAAATCGACAAATAACAGGCAGCCTCTAGGACTGGCAAAATGGGCAAAGGCCACTTTCAGTACACTGTGTATGTCCCTTTGCAAGCAATATAGATGTAACCACCTGCACCCTCTCCTGAGTTTTGACCTCCATGCAATAACTCTAATCAGATGCTGCCTGAGCTGCTGTGTATTTCTAACTTATTCTGTTTTAACTTGCAGCACTCACATTATTGTAATACTTGGAGAGATAAAAAGAGAGGGAGAGATAGAGAGAGAAAGAGGCAAAGAGAAAAAATGCAGGGAGAGAACAGCAGAGAAAGAGATGGGGAGAGAAAGAGGCAGATGGAGGGAGAAAGAGACAGCGAGAGCAAGGCAAAGAGAGGAAGAGAAAGAGGCAGAAAGAGAAAGAGGCAGAGAGAGATGAAGAGAAGGCAGATAATGAGAGAGATGGAGGGAGAAAAAGAGACTGAGAGAGGGTAAGATAGGAAGAGAGATGCAGGGAGACTGATTGATGACAAAAAGAGAGATGGAGAGAGAGAAATAGAGGCAGATTCAGAGGGGAGAGAAAGTGAGAGAAATAGAGGCAATGAGAGAGGGGGGGTGGAGAGAGATAGCGAAAGAGAGACAGTGGGACAGAGAGAGGGAAAGGTGAAAGAGAAAGAAATACAGATAGCATGAAAGGGGGGGGGAGAGAAAGGAGAGATAGAGAGAAAGTGTGAGAGGGACAGGGAGAGAGAGAGATGGAAAAAGGGGGGTTACAGATAAAGTGAGAGGAATGATAAAGGTAATGGAATAGAGCCCAAGAGTGTGAGAGACGGGGAGAAGATAGAAACAGAGAAAGAGCAAGATGGAGGTGAGGGAGAGATAGAGACAAAAAGAGAAGAGATAGAGGGGAGGAGAACAGGGAAAGAGAAATAGAGACATGCGGGGAAAGAGGGAGAAATGCCGAAAGTGAAAGGTAGGATCAGGGAGAAATACTGCACTATCCCATCAAACCATTTGAGGTTGCCTATAACCTGGGCTAGGTACGGAGGTGAACTTCCCCCATAATTTGGTTCAGTAGAATGCCCCCTCCTAGTGTTCCATATCAGGCTCCCTATTGCCTCCCTACTGATTGTAAATTGTTTTCAATTAGTACTGAAGGATAAGCATTTAGTGCTTTGTGTAACTGAGATTACCTGAAAGGAATTTCTGTTAAGCCAGACCAAATGGTCCGCTTCCCTGTTGTCAGTTCTATCTGATTCTATGAAATATGTTGGAGTCTCAGAGGTAGGCTGAGTGGTCACCTGCTAGAGGTCTTCAAGATGATAAAAGGGTTTGAGAGGATAAACTGGGAGACAATGTTTCCACTAGAACTGTTTGCAATACTCCAGTTGAGGCCAAACCAGTATTTTGTACAGGTTTAACATAGCTTCCTTAAGTAGAATAAAGCCAGAGTGTGGTGGAGGCATATACAATCAAGGTGCTGAAGAGGGAATTGGATTATTATCTGCAAAACAAGAATGTGCAGGGCTATAGGGAAAATGCAGGGGAATGGCACTAGGTGAATTGCTCCTTCAGAGGGCCAGCATGGACATGATGGACTGAATGGCCTCCTTCTGTGCTGCAACCATCCTATGATTCTATGATTTCATTTTTCCACTTGTGGGGGGAGATCGAAATTAAGGCCCATGATTGAATATAGGATAGCCACTAATAAACCCAACAGGGAATGCAGGAGAAACTCCTGTATCCTGAAAGTGCCATGAAGGTGGAACTCACTGTCACAAGGAATGGTTGAGGTGAATTTAAGGGGAACCTGGATAAGTGCATGAGGGAGAAAGGAATAGGAGGCAATGCTGAAAGTGTAAGATGGAGAAGAGTGGAAGGAGGCTTGTACAGAGCATAAATGTTAACACAGACCAGTGGGCCAAATGGCCTGTTTCTGTGCTGTAAACTCCAGGTAATTCTATGCAAGGTAGCAGGGAGTGTTCATGGTGTGCTAATTATATATTTTTTTGTCTTAAAGGAATATTTTATTGATTAAATACATCTAGTGCAACAACTCATTACAGGTTTACAGAGAATCCCTGGTATCTCGGTGGGAAAACGAGATTCAATTCTTCCTTTTCCTCATGACTGATTCCTCAGCTGGTTATTGAAGTCTTGAAGCTCCAGAATTAAGTTGCCCAATGTTGTTTTTCATCAGCTAACTCGCTCTGGCATTTCACCTGTAGTAACGTCGGCGTAAAGTTGCTGTGTACTTTGCTGGGTAGGCTATGCAGGCTGAGGCGAGCTGAGGAGAGCATCTGCAGAGCCTCCTGGGGGCTAGTCTTGCTTTTACTGCATTTGATTGACAAGGTTTTTCTTTACAGAAAGACATATTACATATCATGCATGTCCAACCAACAGGATACACAGGTGAAGGGCATTGTTTAATTAAGTACGCCAAGCATATATAAATAGGGGATAGCTGGGACACTGGGTGGGGTGAGAGGAGAGCTGTGAGACTGAACATGTCAATAAGCTCTCTTGATAAAAATAAGCTCTGTGTCTTGGTTTTGGCTTCACCAACTGGCTCGAATCCTATTAAAAGGGAGTGAACAGGCTCTCATTGCCTGTATGTCTGGGCTGGAGATATATTAAGGCGAGAAGGCTGGTGTTGGGGTCACATCCCACCAGCCTCTCCATTTAGAATGGGAGTCGGCAGCAGAACTGCACTGGGCCTGACATGTGGGCTCCTTACTCAGGGCAAGGACACCCAACCTCAGCACCTCAGCCCTGTGGGGAATAGAAGGTTGTGTGCTGCAGGTTGTCCTCACACACCTCTCAGAGGTTCAAGAAAGGATGTCAGTGGAGGCCAGGTGTCTTTATCTTATCCCAAATCCCAGGAAGAAAGACTTAGATATAGACACTCCCTAAATCTAATGGCACATAACGCAGAGGAAGCACGTGCTTATGTCTTTTTCCATGGCTAGTTTCTCCTGGAACAGTTTGCTCACCTGTTGCCAGAGGCAATAGCTTGAGGCACACCACCCTGCATCAAGCACGACTGACCAGGAGACGTAGCGCCTGCCATTGGTGCATGTTGGGAGGATTTACATCCACATTATGAGCAGAGCTCCCTTGGCCATTAAATCCTGAAGTGGGACTCGAACTCGGATCTTCTGTCTCAGATGGCAGAGATACTACCCATTGCACCCCAAGACCTTCCCTTCCCCCAGGGAGGGAGGACGGATCTTGAATCCGAGGAGTTTGATCCTAAATGGCACACTGCCAGGATGGGTCTCTCCAGGAGCAGAGGAGGATCTGACAATGGTCAGGAATTAGTCCGGTTTGGTCCCAGGCAGAGTTGCACATCTGCATCCATCCCTCTGTGTCCATGTCTGCGGCTGCATGTCCATGATTCCCATTGTTTTATGTCTCTGTGTCTCCATCGTTTCCTACATCCCTGTCTATGTCCCTCTGCCTATGTCCCTATCAATCTCTCCATGTGTATACCCCTGTCTACAACCCTGTGACCACATTCCTCTGCATGTACATGTCTGTGTCCCTGCTTATGACCTTGTCTATTTCCATATATGTATGTCCGTGTTTATGCCTGCGTGCTGCCTTGTGCCTGGCTCTGGGTGCATATGGCCATATGTATATGTCAGCATGTCCCTGTGTGTATTTATTTACCCCGTTTTCTTTCCCTCACTGCCATTCTTCTAAAGATGCCGTCTCTCATTCAGATGTATATGGGCCAAAGGCGGGTATTTGGAGTTGGGTTGCAGATCAGCCATGATTTTATTGAATGACACCACAGGCTCCAGGGGTTGAGTGGTCTAATCCTGTTCCAATATTCCTATGCAGGGAATTCCGGGATATTGATCCGGTGACAATGAAGGAACAGGTGGTATGTGTCACTAGCAGAGCATCTTAATTTAGAAGTGACAGTCTTTCCATGAAATTAATTGCTCTTGTTTGTCTTAACGGTGAAGGTGGTAGGGGCCACTCTGGGATTACTGTTCAATTCCATCCCCTGCCTTCAGTAAGGAGGACAAACACTCACGATTGGACGACATTTGCTAAATAATCATCGTGTGCTAAGAATTACAACCAATATAAGATTGTCAGTTGGGCCCGCAGTGTGGTGCATTTGCGTGTACTGGAAACTACATATAGTAATACACAAGGCCCTGTTCTTTGCAGACAGAAAGAACATGTACACACATTGTGCCTGTTTCAGCTAAAAAAAACGAGTGACAGCCATTTGCTGACTCATTCCTCAGGGCAATGCCGTGACCAATCAAGGTCAAGCTGCCTGGTTTAAATTTCAAAAAAATGCTTGGCAGTTAACTGTTAGTCACCATCACTGGTGCATACACCATGTGAACGCCTCTACCAATCAGAGTCCACTTGCCAACCAATCAGCACTCTCTGCACATACAGTAAAATTGTTGTTTTCCCCTTATATTGATAGTATTGCTAAGTGTCCTGATGAGTGCAAGATGAAAAGCTTGACATATCTCATTTTTCAGCAATGCTCAAGTACTGTACGACAAAATGACTTTAATTTTATTTATTCATGCGTGGGATGTAGGTGTCGCTGGCTAGGCCAGCATTTATTATTGCCCATCCCTAATTGCCCTCGAGAAGGTGGCAGTGAAGCCGTCTTCTTGAACCGCTGCAGCCCATATGGTGTCGGTACACACACGGTGCTGAGGGAAGGGAGTTCCAGGGTTTTGACCCAGAGAGAATGGAGGAACGGCGACATAGTTTCAAGTCAGGATGGTTTGTGGCTTGGAGGGGAACTTGTTGCTGGCGGAGGTCCCGTGCATCTGCTGCCCCTTGACCTTCTAGGCGGTAGAGGTCACGGTTTTGGGAAGCGCTGTCGAGGGAGGCTTGACGATTTACTGCAGTGCATCTTGTATTTCGTACACACAGCTGCAGCTGTGCATTGGTGGTGGAGGGAGGGAATGTTTCTTCAATCCTTCCACGCGGCTGAATTCATCCCTGTATCATCCTGGTAAATCTCCCCCCCGCACCCTCTCCAAACCTTGGAGGCAGTGGATGTCGAGGGTGGTGGAAGGGCTGCCGATCAAGAGGGCTGCTTTGTCTTGCGATGGTCTTGAGCTACTTGAATGTTGTTGGGGCTGCTCTCATCATTATGTATCTCTTTGTCATATTTTGCTTGATAATTGCTCCCGTGAAGCACCTTAGGACATGTTACCATGTTAAAAGTGCTGTATAAATGCAAATTGTTGCTGCGTTGGAGTAAATCCCAATAAAAGTCATGTCGAATTGGGGAAGTTGCACTGAACTCCCAACAGCTGCTGTGCTTCCATATTGCACATACCCCTTCCCTTTCCTGGTGAGATCATTTTGGCCTCAGAATGCAGGATGATGCACCAGGTAAGGTGTTACCAAGGTTTGAGACTTCCTGCCCTCCAAACGCATTTGCCACCTTCAGTGTTGTTCACCTATTCACCCAAGTATCCACCCATTGCTACAAACCAGGCCTTTATTGTGCTTTTAGAATCATAGAGCAGAGAAGGAGGCTATTCGGCCCATCACATGCCTGCTGGTTCTGTGCAAAGCGCGCTTCAGCCAGTCCCACACCCCTGACCTTTGTCCCGTGGCCCTTGGCAATTTTTTCCTCTTCAGATAATGATACTTTGAAAGCCAAGAACCTGGTACACCGGATTCACAGGCAGTGCATCCACACCCCAACCACTCACTGCTTCCTGGGGTACTATGTTGGCACAGTCTGTGACACTCTGCCTTACAGTGTGACTGCTCTTTTCACTGCTTGTACGCAGGCTGATTTTTGAGCTGTCGATTCAACAGGCTGTCCAGTGCCTGTCTGTGAATGGGGGGAGAGGTGGGTGAGAGGGTTAATCCCCTCCACTGGGAACAGGCTGCTCAGTGCCTGACTGTGAATGGGGGGAGAGGTGGGTGAGAGGGTTAATCCCCTCCACTGGGAACAGGCTGCTCAGTGCCTGACTGTGAATGGGGGGAGAGGTGGGTGAGAGGGTTAATCTCCTCTACTGGGAACAAGCTACCCAGTGTCTGACTGTGAATGGAGGGGAGAGGTAGGTGAGAGGGCTAATCTCCTCTACTGGGAACAAGCTACCCAGTGTCTGACTGTGAATGGGGGGAGAGGTGGGTGAGAGGGTTAAACCACTCCACTAGGAACAGGCTGCGCAGTGTCTGACTGTGAATGGGGGGAGAGGTAGGTGAGAGGGTTAAACCACTCCACTAGGAACAGGCTGCGCAGTGTCTGACTGTGAATGGGGGGAGAGGTAGGTGAGAGGGTTAAACCACTTCACTAGGAACAGGCTGCGCAGTGTCTGACTGTGAATGGGGGGAGAGGTAGGTGAGAGGGTTAAACCACTCCACTAGGAACAGGCTGCGCAGTGTCTGACTATGAATGGGGGAGAGGTGGGTGAAAGCTAATCCCCTTCATTGGGAACAGGCTGCCAATTGGGGAAAGATAAGGAGGGTGGATTGCGAAATCTCAGAGTCGCAGTTAATATGCAGGGAGCAATAAGTGTCAATTGGCTGGTGCCTGATGGATCGGCTCTGTCAGGAGTTATGACTGTAAACAGCCCCGTTAAGTGACTGCAAATGGGTGATTGGCTCCTAAATCAGCACCTCATTTAAATAGTAGAATGTTTGCCAGGTACATCCTAATGAAATTGCACAGTGTGCTATTACCATGGCGATTACAAGCACAACCTTTTCCCTGGGTGATCAATAATTCATCAGCAGTCAGGTTCTGTGTACACAATGAAAGCTGCAATACATCACCAGGATGGTGAGCTGCCACCGGTGAGATGGGAGCGCTGCACTAAAAATGGGGCTGAGATACCCGACAGTAAAGAAGTAGGTCAGTGATACAGGACCCTAATTCCAGATTAAAACTTGTGCTGTCTCTATACTGATTCAACAAGAAAAGTAAGAGGGAGCGAAGAAGAAGCAAAGGCGTTTCCCAGAGAAGCGGCAAGAGGCGTCTCCCATCCGACACGGATGACAAGGGCAGCAGCTCTTCGGATGAGGAAGTGCCAGAGCGGCACCGACAGAAGAGGCGGCAAAGCTCCAGGGCGTTGGAGGACGAGACACCCGAGCTCCAGAAAATTGGAGACAACAAGGAGACCAACGCACCCCAACTTTGCCTGCAACCTGAGGAGGCCAGTGCACCACAGCCCCTGGAATCTGGGAGCAGTGAGGCAATCATCGCACCCCAGCTCCAGGAAGCCGGGAACAGCAACCCCCCAGAGGGGGTGAGTTTTGGAGAAGCTTCTCCAGCAAAGGTCATCTCAAAATCCGCTCACTACGTGAACCTCCAGATGCCACTGGAGCAGAACACGGCCAAGGAGATCTACCTCAGCCCATCCAAAGTGAAGGAATTTGAGCTCACTACGGGTATGAAGGAGCAGACTAAAGGTCTGGGACTCTCAGAGACAGTGGGTTTGGTAGGAGAATAAATGCTTTAATATGGGTTTAAAGATTGTATCCATAAATGTGCGTAGCATTAAATCTACTACGCGATGTGTTGCGACCTTGGACTACCTTGCCAAGGTCAAAGCTGACCTGTTGTTTCTGCAGGAGTGTGCGATACCGCACCTCAGCTCCTACAGGCAATGGTCACGATGGTGGTCCCACGGGCCATCGATCTGGTCGGGCGGAAACGACTCTCGTTCCTCCGGCCTGGGTATTCTGCTGCGGGGAGGCAACTTCACCGTCTCCGAGGTCAAGGAGGTGGTGGGCGGGCGACTCCTGGTAGCAGACGTAATGTACAAGAACGCTCCACTCCGGTTAATTAACGTGTACGGCCCGGCACAAGGGGCTGAGCGGCTGGAGGTTTTTCAGCAGCTCCCACTGCTGCTGGCGACCTCCAGGCCGGTCATTCTGGGCGGGGACTTCAACTGCATCATCGATGCGGCTGGACGATCCGGCAGGGCCGGAAGCAGATTGGACGCTACGTCCAGATCCCTGATGGAAACAGTTAAGGATGCCAAGCTGCACGACGTCTTCAGCAACCCTGCAGACGGAGCGCAGCGTAGATACACCTGGTCGCGGCCAGACGGGTCCATTCGTTCCAGGATAGACTTCCTGTTTGTGTCCCGTGCATTCACAGTCAGATCCACCGAGGTCAAGCCGGTGTTCTTCTCTGACCACTGCCTCCTACTGGCGGACTGCCACTTGGAGGAAGACCTGAGGGTGGGCAGGGGGGCATGGAAGCTAAATGTGCAACTGCTGACCCCAGAGAACATTGAGGAGCTCAAGAGGGATTACAAAGGTTGGAGAACCGTGAAACCCCTCTTTGAGTCCCTGACACACTGGTGGGAAGTGATCAAGGGAAGCATCAAGAGGTTTTTCATCCTCAAAGGCACCCAGAAAGCTAGAAAGGAACAGAGGGAAATGTCCCGACTCCAGGGAAAGATGCAGAATCTGCTCCGGCTGCAGTCGATGGGGGTCGATGTCAAGGAGGAGCTCCAAGAGGTGAAGGGCCAGCAAGCCTCGCACTTTGCCTCGGAGGCCTCCAAGATCATCTTCCGTTCCAGAGTCCGCTCCGTGGAGCAGGATGAGACGTGCTCACGTTTCTTCTTCCAAAAGGTACACAGAGAGCGCTCTGTGATCAGCAGCCTGAAGGAAGAAGACGGCTCAGTAAAGTCATCACGGTCCGACATTCTGAGGATCAGCAAATCCTTTTATGCCGGACTGTATGACGTGAAGCCCACGGACAGCACGGCCTCCCAGTCCTTCCTGTCCTCTATCACGGAGGTCCTAGACCACAGTACGCGGGAGAGCCTAGACAAACCGCTAACTCCTGACGAACTGACTAAGGCCCTCGAGTCCTTCGAGAAGAGTAAAACCCCCGGAAGCGACGGCCTGCCGGCGGAGTTGTATTCGGCTCTGTGGGACTTGATCGGCCCAGACCTGCTAGAAGTGTACGAGAGTATGCTCCTGGCCGGCAGCATGTCAGAATCCATGAGGAAAGGCATCATCACCCTCATCTACAAGCACAAGGGGGAAAGGGAGGAAATTAGAAATTGGCGACCCATTTCACTGTTGAATATGGACTATAAGATTCTGTCCAAGGTCATCGCCAACCGGGTCAAATCCGCTCTGGAATTGGTGATTCACCCTGACCAGACCTGCTCTGTGCCAGGCAGGAAGATCTCTGACAGCCTGGCGCTGCTCAGGGATACGATTGCCTATGTACAGGACAGGGGTGTGGATACCTGCCTCATCAGCTTGGATCAGGAGAAGGCCTTTGACAGAATATCGCACACCTACATGGGGGATGTGCTCTCCAAAATGGGCTTTGGGGAGGGAATTCGAAATTGGATCCAACTGCTCTACACTAACATCAGTAGCGCAGTCTCAATCAATGGGTGGGAAACAGATAGCTTTCCGATTAAATCTGGAGTCAGGCAGGGCTGCCCTCTCTCGCCTGTCCTTTTTGTGTGCTGCATAGAACCCTTTGCCGAGTCCATCAGGAAGGATCCGGGCATAAGAGGAGTGACGATCCCAGGCAGTGGAGGCACTCAGGTAAAAGCCTCCCTGTACATGGACGACGTCGCCGTCTTCTGCTCGGATCCGCTGTCGGTGCGCAGACTGATGCACGTCTGCGACCAGTTCGAACTGGCCTCGGGAGCCAAGGTAAATCGTGGGAAGAGCGAGGCCATGTTCTTTGGGAACTGGGCTGACCGATCCTTTGTCCCCTTCACTGTCAGGGCTGACGGCCTGAAGGTGCTGGGGATATGGTTCGGAGGGACCGGGGCATGCGTTAGAAACTGGAAGGAGCGAGTGGCTATGGTGAAAAGGAAACTGGGCATGTGGGAGCGACGCTCCCTCTCCATTGCGGGTAAGAACCTGGTCATCAGGTGTGAGGTACTCTCGCTGTTGCTGTACGTGGCGCAGGTCTGGCCCATTCCACACTCCTGCGCGATGGCGATCACTCGAGCCATCTTCCGCTTTATCTGGAGGTCGAAAATGGATCGTGTCTGCAGGGACGCGATGTACAAGCCTCTAGATAAAGGGGGAAAAAACGTGCCCAACATCGCCCTCATACTGATGGCCACCTTTGTGTGCGGCTGCATCAAGCGGTGCGTAGACCCTCAGTACGCAAACACCAAGTGTCACTACGTGCTGAGGTTCTACCTGTCCCCGGTGTTGCGAAGGATGGGTCTGGCCACGCTGCCGCGGAACGCTCCAAGTAGTTGGACCGTGCCGTACCACCTGTCCCTGGTGGAAAAATTTATGCAGAAAAACACCTTTGACCACAAGTCCATCAGGCAGTGGTCAGCACGTAACGTCCTAGAGGCCCTGAGGGATAAGGAGAGGGTGGACCCTGTGGGATGGTTCCCCGAGCAGACTGTCAAAGTCATTTGGCAGAATGCCTCATCGCCAGAACTTTCCAACAAGCACCAAGACGTAGCTTGGCTGGTGGTGAGAAAGGCCCTCCCCGTCAGATCCTTCCTACACGCCAGGAGTCTCACCCCCTCTGCACGATGCCCTCGAGGTGGCTGTGGTGGGGAAGAGACCGTTGTTCACCTCCTTGTGGATTGTGCCTTTGCAAAGAAAGTCTGGAGAGAGATGCAGTGGTTGCTGTCGAGGTTCATCCCGAGCAGTTCTGTGACACAGGACTCTGTGCTCTACGGGCTGTTCCCAGGGACACACACCGAGACAAACATCAACTGCAGCTGGAGGATCATCAACTCGGTGAAAGACGCGCTTTGGTCTGCCCGAAACTTGTTGGTCTTCCAGCACAAAGATTTGTCCCCGACCGATTGTTGCGGACTGGCACAATCCAAAGTCCAGGACTACGTGCTGAGGGACGCACTAAAGCTTGGGGCAGCTGCCGCAAAGGCGCAATGGGGAAGGGTCGCTGTCTAAGACCTTTCTACCACAGCGCACCGAGAGACTGGGAACTGTTTAGAGCCCCTCGGGCTGTACAGATCAAAATGAAAGGCTGTAAATGACTGTAATATTGTTTGTACTGATGCACCTGGTGATACATTTTGTAAAAGTTTAACCTGGATTGTACCCTTGTAATGTTGTTTTTGAAATGGTTTTGAATGTGATTGAAGATTTTTATGAATAAAGTATATTTTTACAAAAAAAAAAAAAAAAAAAATACTGATTCTCACTTACCTAGTTATGAGATTAGTTAATGAATATTGTTTCAAGTCAGACCCTGTCCTTTCCCCCTCTGGGACTGGGTGGGACAGTGGGTCAGACACTTTCCTTTCCCCCTCTGGGACTGGGTGGGACAGTGGGTCAGACACTGTCCTTTCCCCCTCTGGGACTGGGTGGGACAGTGGGTGAGACACTGTCCTTTCCCCCTCTGGGACTGGGTGGGACAGTGGGTCAAACACTGTCCTTTCCCCCTCTGGGACTGGGTGGGACAGTGGGTCAGACACTGTCCTTTCCCCCTCTGGGACTGGGTGGGACAGTGGGTCAAACACTGTCCTTTCCTCCTCTGGGACTGGGTGGGACAGTGGGTCAGACACTGCCCTTTCCCCCCTCTGGGACCGGGTGGGACAGTGGGTCAGACACTGTCCTTTCTCCCTCTGGGACTGGGTGGGACAGTGGGTCAGACACTGTCCTTTCCCCCTCTGGACTGGGTGGGACATGGATGCAGAAACTGTGAATCCAGATTTCTGCAAAGTTTAGCGTTTCCTACCAGCGTTTATTTTGGGGTGGGCTCTGTTCAAGACCGTGGTAGCTGTATGAAGATAGCGACCGGTGGGTCAAAATAACTGATACGCCCTCCTGACAGCACTGTGGAGGGCAGGGGTGTGTGGGGTGGGTTGGGTGTGGGGGGGTTGGTATCTTCAACACATGGACAGCAGCAGTTCAAGACGAGGGGCATGTCACCCCCTCCTTAAGGGTGCAGCTAGGAAGTGGGCAACAAATGCCGGCAGCGGGCACACCCCCAGAATGAAACCAGTTTAAAACGCACAAAGCAGCAGCAGCAGCAGCAGCGGTGATGGTGGGGAGGGTGGGTTTGCGATCCCTGTGTCAGAGGTGGAAATGTCAGGTTAGGCAGCACAGAGGAGCACTGCTGTGCGACAACCGTGAGGAGAGAAGGAACATTAGTACTGCGACTGCTCTCCACAGGGGAAACTCAGCGTGAAGCGAGAGCCATCGCTTGTGCAGAGCAGAGTGAAGCTAATGGGAAAAGACAGGGACCATGTCATTGGCTAACGCTCAGTGCATCATAGAGCGATGGCGGCTTAATTGCTAGCTCTGTCGGAAAGGGCAGGCCCGGGCACAGGGACATACGAGTTGTGTACGAGTCTCAAGAAGTGAATGTGTCGATCTGTGGAAAATCTTCGCCTCAGATTCGTTAATGACTATTAATTCATCAATCCCCACCGAAAGTCTATGGATTTTTGGCTGCCTCTCCGAGTTTTCCTCCCGGCCCATGGCGAACCCCTCCGCGGGTGAGTCCCGGCCTCAGTCATTAACCTCTTGGGTGGGCCTAGGAGATCCCGTGGAGCAGAGTGTCCAGAAAGGTTTAATGCCGAAAATCTAATGCAAGGGCACAGAATGTAGGCTGGCACTCCATTGCAGTACTGAGGGAGTGCTGCGCTGTCAGAGGGTCAGTACTGAGGGAGTGCTGCGCTGTCAGAGAGTCAGTACTGAGGGAGTGCTGCGCTGTCAGAGGGTCAGTACTGAGGGAGTGCTGCGCTGTCAGAGAGTCAGTACTGAGGGAGTGCTGCGCTGTCAGAGGGTCAGTACTGAGGGAGTGCTGCACTGTCAGAGGGTCAGTACTGAGGGAGTGCTGCGCTGTCAGAGAGTCAGTACTGAGGGAGTGCTGCGCTGTCAGAGAGTCAGTACTGAGGGAGTGCTGCGCTGTCAGAGAGTCAGTACTGAGGGAGTGCTGCGCTGTCAGAGGGTCAGTACCGAGGGAGTGCTGCGCTGTCAGAGAGTCAGTACTGAGGGAGTGCTGCGCTGTCAGAGAGTCAGTACTGAGGGAGTGCTGCACTGTCAGAGGGTCAGTACTGAGGGAGTGCTGCACTGTCAGAGAGTCAGTACTGAGGGAGTGCTGCACTGTCAGAGGGTCAGTACTGAGGGAGTGCTGCACTGTCAGAGGGTCAGTGCTGAGGGAGTGCTGCGCTGTCAGAGGGTCAGTACTGAGGGAGTGCTGCACTGTCAGAGAGTCAGTACTGAGGGAGTGCTGCACTGTCAGAGGGTCAGTACTGAGGGAGTGCTGCACTGCCAGAGAGTCAGTACTGAGGGAGCGCAGCGCTGTCGGAGTGTCAGTACTGAGGGAGCGCAGCGCTGTCGGAGGGTCAGTACTGAGGGAGTGCTGCGCTGTCGGAGGGTCAGTACTGAGGGAGTGCTGCACTGTCAGAGGGTCAGCACTGAGGGAGTGCGGCACTGTCAGGAGATCAGTACTGAGGGAGTGCTGCACTGTCAGAGAGTCAGTACTGAGACAGTGCTGCGCTGTCAGAGGGTCAGTACTGAGGGTGTGCTGCACCGTCAGAGGGTCAGTACTGAGGGTGTGCTGCACTGTCAGAGTGTCAGTACTGAGGAAGTGCGGCACTGTCAGAGGGTCAGTACTGAGGGAGTGCTGCGCTGTCAGAGGGTCAGTACTGAGGGAGTGCTGCACTGTCAGAGGGTCAGTACTGAGGGTGTGCTGCACTGTCAGAGTGTCAGTACTGAGGAAGTGCGGCACTGTCAGGGGGTCAGTACTGAGACAGTGCTGCACTGTCAGGAGGTCAGTACTGAGGGTGTGCTGCACTGTCAGAGAGTCAGTACTGAGGGAACGCTGCACTGTTAGAGGGTCAGTACTGAGACAGTGCTGCACTTTCAGAAGGTTAGTACTGAGGGAGTTCTGCACTGTCAGATGGTCAGTACTGAGACAGTGCTGCACTGTCAGAAGGTTAGTACTGAGGGAGTGCTGCACTGTCAGAGGGTCAGTACTGAGGGATTGCTGCACTGTCAGAGGGTCAGTACTGAGACAGTGCTGCACTGTCAGAGGGTCAGTACTGAGGGAGTGCTGCACTGTCAGAGGGTCAGTACTGAGACAGTGCTGCACTGTCAGAGGGTCAGTACTGAGGGAGTGCTGCACTGTCAGAGTGTCAGTACTGAGACAGTGCTGCACTGTCAGAGGGTCAGTACTGAGACAGTGCTGCACTGTCAGAGGGTCAGTACTGAAGGAGTGCTTTAGCGTTGGAGGGTCAGTATTGAGGGAGTGCTGAACTGTCGGAGGGTCAATACTGAGGGAGTGTTTGAACTGTCGGTGGGTCAGTGCTGAGGGAACTCTGCACTGTTGGAGATGCTGTCTTTTGGATGAGACAACATTAATCCGAAGGCCCCATCTGCCCTCTCAGGTGGATGTAAAAGATTCCAATAACACTAGTTTGAAGAAAAGGAGAGTTCTCCCTGGTGTCCTGGCCAATATTTATCCCTCAAAATAACAGTACCTAAAAAAAGAGTTAGCCTGGTCATTTATCACTTTGCGACCTGTGGGAGTTGGCTGTACATAACTTGACCGCTGCATTTCCCTACATTTCAGCCAGCGACTACCCTTCAGGAAAAAGCACATCACTGGTCAAGTGCTTTGGGATGTTGTGAGATCGTGACAGGCTTGGCAAAAATGCATGTGTTAGCTCGTTCTTCTCAGTTAGCGAAGGTGGGCCAGAGGGAGAACATCTGGTGGAGAGGCAGGGCGGAGGCCCTCGGTCCCACAGCACAACCTGTACCAGAGGCCAGGCCTGGGGGCCAGGTTCTGTGACAGGCCAGGGTTAACAAGCTGAAATGTTACTTTCTGCAGCTACGGGAAAGCTGCTGAAGAGCCTCAGCTGCACAGGATAGAGCTGTCCAACTGCCTGCCCTCCACCCCCAGTGTATGAAGTGGTCACCATGGTTACCATGCACTGGGAGTTGTGTGGGTCGGGGGGGTGGGTGGGGTGGGGAGCTGAGGTGCTGAGGAGAGGGGTGGTATCTCCCCACACGATGGGACCTTCTTATGAATTGCTAAAGAGGGACATTTTCAGAAAATAAATGGGCCGAGAGACGCATAGCAGCTCCTGAGTCCAGCAGTGAGCATGCCCGAGCCAAAGGCCTTTGTTTTAGCGTTCAAGTTCCAGGTTTTGACCATCGCACCAGATCTAAAAGTGACCACAAACCGGGCAAGCAGCCACTTTATTTTAGGGCCACTACTGTTCAGTTCTTGGGGACAGTAACAAAATGCAAAGCGCCCAATCCTCACTCTTTCTCACTTTCTCTCATGCACACGCTGTCTGCCTCACTGCTTCACTGTCTCTCTCACTTCTCCGTCTACCCCTCTCTTTCTATCTCTCACTGCCGTTCTCTTTGTTACTCTCTTTCTGTCACTGTCGCTCTATCTCTCACTCTCTCCCTCTATCTCTCCCTGTCCCTCTCCCTGTCTGTCTCTGTCTCTCTGGGTGGGATTTTCTGGCCCTGTCACCGGGATCACCTGGCGCTGCTGAAAGTCAGTGGACTTTTGGCTGGGCCGCCGGATCTCCTGCTGCAGTACCCACCATGAGGGGCTGGAAATATCCGGCCTCTGTCTCTCTCCCTCTCTCACTCATTGTCTCTTTCCCTCCTTCACTGTCTCTGTCTCTCTCTCTCTTTCTCTCTCTCAATCACTGTCTTTTTCTCTTCTTCACTGTCTTTTTCTCTCCTTTACTGCCTTCCTGTCTCTGTCTCTATCCCTCTGTCTCTGTCTGTCTCTCTCACTCTCTCTCACTCATTAGTTCATTCCCTCCTTCACTGTCTCTGTTCCTCTTGTGGTCACTCTTCCTATCTCACTGTGCCTGTGTCACTCTCAGTCTGTGCCTCTCTTTGTCTCTCAGTCTTTCATTTTCTCCCTCTCTCTGTCTGTTTCCATCTCTCTCTCCCTTTCTGTCTTTCTCTCTCTGTCCCCCTGCCTGTTGCTGTCCCTCTCTGTCTCTCCTGTCTCACTGTGTAGCTCTCGTTCTGTCTCTGTTTCTTCACCTGTCTCTGTCTCTTGTCTCTCTCTGTCTCTCTCTCTTTGGCTCTTGTCTTCTCTCTCATGCTCTCTATCCCCCATCTACCCCACTCTCTTTTTTTCTGGTTCAATCTGCCTTTTTCTTCTCAATCTCATGTTCTCATTTTCTCTCTCTCTTATCTCTCCCTGTATTGGAAACAAATTCTAAACCGACACATCCATCGGGTGACTGAGGGGATCGGGTGTAATGCTGCTCCCGTCTGATTTTGAGCTCGGTGGAGATAATTCCGGGTGTGATGCAACACCAGTATCCCACCTGATCGCAACAGGGGCGGGTGTAGGTGGGGGATTCCCACCCGATGAGTAAGGTTAAAATCACCCCCCCCTTTTTATTTCTCTATTCGGTTCTACTTTAAGAATGCTCTCTCTCTCTGATTTTTCTCTCTTCCCCTCTCTCTCTCTCAGGCTCCAGCTACAAGATACAACCACAGCACAGTGCTGTCACCTCCTTTCATGTTGCCGTGCCAACTCGTTTTTTTGTGGGCTGCCTTAGTTCAGTCACCCGCTGTGCCCAGCTTCTCTCTCTCTCTCTCTCACTCTCTCACTCTCTCTAAGCGGTGTAGATGGAAGCATAGCCTTGCAAAGCGTTAGTCATAGATTAATTAAATGGGCAAAACCAATGACAAATGGATTTCAACCCAGACAAGCATGAGGTCATCCACTTTGGACCTAAAAGGGAAGGTTGGAAAACTGCCAATGTAATGCCCTTATTCAGAAAGGGAGGGAGACAAAAAACAGGTAACTGTAGGCCAGTTAGCTTAACATCCGCCATTGGGAAAATGTTAGAGTCTATTATAAAGGATGGAATAGCAGAGCATTTAGAAACACATAATACAATCAAGCAGAGTCAGCATGGCTTCATGAAGGAGAAATCATGCCTGATAAACTTATTAGAATTCTTTGAGGAGGTAACAAGCAGGATAGATAAAGGAGGACCAGTAGATGTAATATATTTGGATTTCCAAAAGGCATTCAGTAAGGTACCGCACATAAGACTACTTAATAAAATAAGAGCCCATGGTATTGGGGCTGGTAGATTAGCATGGACAGAAGATTGGCTAACTAATGGAAGACAGTTGGGATAAGGGGGGCATTTTCCGGATGGCAACCTGTAACTAGTGGAGTGCCACAGGGATCAGTGCTGGAGTTTCAACTATTTACAATATATATTAATGATGAGGGAAATGAATGTACTCTCACCAAGTTTGTAGATGACACAAAAATAGGTGGAAAGGCAGGTGGTGAGGATGACACAAAGAGCCTACAGAGGGATATAGACAGGTTAAGTGAGTGGGCAAAAACCTGGCAGATGGAATTTAATGTGGGAAAATGTGAAGTTATGCATTTTGGCAGGAAGAATAGAGGAGCTGAATATTATTTAAATGGAGAAAGACTGCAGAAGGATTCGGGGGTCCTCATGCATGAATCCTAAAAAGCTAACATAAAAGTTCAGCAGGTAATAGAGAAGGCAAAATAGGGAAGGCAAACGGAGTGTTGGTCGTTATTTCAAAGGGAATGGAATATAAAAATAGGGAAGTCTTGCTAAAACTATACCAGGCACTAGTTGACCACACCTAGAATACTGTGAATAATTTTGGTCCCCTTATCTAAGAAAAGATATACTGGCATTGGAGGCAGTCCAGAGAAGATTCACTAGGTTGATTCTGGGTATGGAGGGATTTTATTATGAGGAGAGGTTGAGTAGGTTGGACCTGTACTCATTGGAGTTTAGAAGGATGAGAGGTGGCCTTATTGAAACATGTAAGAATCTTTGGGGGGCTTGACAGGGTAGATGCTGAGAGGCTGCTTCCTCTTGTGGGAGAGTCTAGGACCAGAGGGCATAGTCTCAGAGCAAGGGGTTGCCCATTTAAGACAGAGATGAGGAGGAATTTCTTCTCTCAGAGCGTAGTGAATCTGTGGAATTCTCTACCACAGAGGGCTGTAGAGGCTGGGTCATTAAGTATATTCATGGCTGAGATAGACAGATTTTTTATCAGTAAGGGAATCAAGGGTTAAGGGGAAAAGGCAGGAAAGTGGAGTTGAGGATTATCAGATCAGCCACGATCTCATTGAATGGCAGAGCAGACTCGATGGGCCGAATGGCCTGATTCTGCTCCTACGTCTTATGGTTTTATGTGTCTTATAGAAGAGGGTGAATTCTTAATGGCGAAAAGCTGGAACCAGTGGAGTTCCAAACAGATGTTGGGGTCCGTTTATATAGATCATTAACACGTCATGAACAGATACAGAAAATATCAAAAAGGCTCATGGAATTCTGGCCTTTCTATCTTGAGGACTTGAATACAAAGGGGTTAGAAGTCCATGCCTCAGCTTTACAAAGCCCGGGTTAGACCACACCTGGGACACTGTAAGCAGTTCCAGACACTGCATCTTAGGAAGGTGTGGTGGCCTTGGAGGGAGTGCAGCGTAGATTTACCAGAATGAAAGCTAGGCTTCAAGGGTTAAATTACAAGGAGAGATTACACAGACTCGAGCTGCATTCCCTGGAATTTAGAAGTTTAAGTGGCAGCCTGATCAAAGTTTCCAGGATACTAAAGGGAACAGACAGGGTCGATTGTGAGGAAATATTTCTGCTGGTTGGGGAAGTCGAGGACCAAGGGGGCATCATCTAAAAGACCTTTCAGAAGTGAAGTTAGGAAACACTTCTTCACACAAAGGGTGGCAGGAGTTTGGAACTCTCTTCCGCAAATGATAGGTGGTACTCGATCAAATGTTAGTTTTAAATCTGAGAGTGATAGGCCTTTGTTAACTAAAGGGATTGTGGGGTGAGGATCAAAGGCAGGTAGATGGGAGTTAGGCCGCAGGTCAGCCATGTTCTCATTGAATGGTGGGACAGACTCGAGGGGCTGAATGGCCTCCTCCTGTTCCTATGTTCCTGTGCTCTCTCTCCCCACCCCAGGACAAAAGGCCGCCTTTGCTGCCAATGCCGCACGTGCACCATTCTCGTGTTCCCCCCCTCAAGTTTACCCTTTTAGAGCAGGTCGGGATGCAAAGTTCCCAAACCTGGAGTGGGCATGGGGCGACAGGGACCTACCAGTGGTTAAAGCTGTGGCACTGAAACATTTGGGGCGTTCAGTTCGCGGTCATTCCCTGCGGGTTGTTTTGCGATTACACCGTAATTCGCCCCGTTAAATTTACACTTATAGGACGTGGGCATTCGTGTTACGGTTTCTCCTTTTCAAATTTCAGTTCGATCGTGAGCAAAGTCTGTCCCAATTCCTCAATATGAAAGACATTATGACCCGCCATCTCATTTGCCAGGAACAAATCGTAGCGGAATTATATCCATTGTGTAAATCAACCGAGCAGAGTGATGAAGAGTCATACGGACTCGAAACGCTAACTCTGTCTTCCTCTGCACAGATGCTGTCAGACCTGCTGAGTTTTTCCAGCTGTTTTTGTTTTTGTTTGAGCAGGGTGACGTCTGCACGGACCAGTGTGCACACACAATCGGCCATTTTGCATTGGCAGGAGACACAGCGAGGATAAAAAACTGGCACCATTCAGTTTCCATTCTGTTCCGAAACAGTATTTACATCCATCGTCCTCTAAGTTTGAGAACAAGCCATTGAATTTTTCATTTCTTTCAGGGGATGGCTGAAAATTTTGAATCAGACCTTGCTGGGAAACATAACGCCTAAATATTATTGCTCAGCGTTATTAATGGGCAGATCCGTCAGCAAGGTTCAAAAGGTGAAGAGAAACACCGGGAGCTAAAAATCTCTGGAACTAGCCAGTCGACATGCGGCACTCTGTTCTTTGGCTTGTGCGAACAGCATCTTGTGCTCAGGGTCCCCAGAACTTGTAGGATCTTACTGCTTTCGTACATTAATTGCCCATTAAACTTGCTGCAGAAACTTAGTGCTGGTGATTAACTGTGCACCTTTTTGAATGAGGTGACCATTGTTAACGTAATGCCAAATTACACCAGAAACCGGGACAACTGAGCCTGCTCAAACTCAGATAGTAAATTGTTCTAGGAGACTTTTGCGTCGTTAATTTTTCTCATTTTTCTTTCTTTTTTGTTCTCCCTCTTTCTTAATCCGTTCTCTTTCCCTCTCTATTGCTCTTTCTGTGCCTGCTTGGACTTGAATTCACGGCTCCACATGGACTGCAGCAGTTCAAGTAGGCCACAGTCTTGACTGCCTTCTCAAGGGCAATTAGGGATGGGCAACCATGGCTTAGCCTTGCCAACTGCACTTACGCCCCAGGAAAGAATTTTTAAAAATACCCTATTCCTTTCTCCGTAGCTCCTGCGTGTCCTTCCCAATTCTTCAATCTCATTGTTTAAGCTGATAGTCAGATAGCCCTGTTCTTCAGTGAGGTCCCAGACGCCCTGATGTTGGCGAATTTTGTGGCCGTGTACAGCTGAGGTTTGATGGTGGATTCCACACCATCCAGACCATCAAATACCATCCTGACTTGGAACTATATCGCCGTTCCTTCACTATCACTGGGTCAAAATCCTGGCACTCCCTTCCTAACAGCACTGTGGGTGTACCTACACCACAGGGACTGCAGCAGTTCAAGAAGGCAGCTCACCACCACCTTCTCAAGGGCAATTAGGGATGGGGCAATAAATGCTGCCTAACCAGCATCGCCCACATGAATGAACAATTATCAGAAGAGGTGTCATCAGCTTATACCTCCAGCAAGTGAGAGTGCGAAAAAAAAGTTTCAAGCTGAAGGATGCAGGGAAAGGTCAAACTAAGGGGGCCAGCCTGTGAGATGTCCCACTCCAGCAAGATCCAGCCCATAATATAAAAAAAGACTTGCATTTATATAACGCTTTCACAATAACTGGACATCTCAAAGCGCTTTTCGGTCAATGAAACACTTTTTTGAAGTGTAGTCATTGCTGTAATGTAGAAAACATGGCAGCCAATTTGCGCACAGCAAGCTCCCATGAACAGCAGTCTGGTTAGGACCAGGTAATCTGTTTTTCATGTTGTTAATTAAGGGTTAAACATCGGCCAGAACACCACAGATAACTCCTCTGATTTTCCTTTGAAATTGTGCAACAAGATCTTTTACCTGCACTTAAGCAGGCAGGGGCCCTCGGTGTAATGTTTCACCTGAAAGATGGCACATCCGACAGTGCAGTGCTCCCTCAGCACTGCACTGGAGTGTCAGCCTTGATTTCTGTGTTCAAGCCCTAAAGTGAGACTTAACTCCCTCAATTAACAACCTTTTGGGGACCTTTTTTTAAGGACCTTTTGATCTGGAAGGAAGAGTGCTAAGGTCTGAGCCACAGCTGACACTTATGCAAAAGGTGCGGTGGGTGGAGTCGGAGGTGGAGGAGACAAGGTTTAAGCCAGCCCCAAGAGTGAGGGAAGGTAGAGACACTGTGGCTTGAAGTCACAGTTCTGCACCATCGGTGGTGATGTCTTTGGGAATGGGATTTTAAACCAATATAGATGCAATAGATCTCATACAAACATACAAATTAGGGGCAGGAGGAGGCCACTCGGCCCCTCGAACCTGCTCTGCTAATCATTAAGATCATGGCTGATCCGATTGTAACCTCAACTTCATATTCCCGCCTACCCCCGATAACCTTTCACCACCCCCCCCTTGTTATTCAAGAACCTCTGCCTTAAAAATATTCAAAGACTCTGCTTCCACCATCTTTTCAGGAAAGACTCACAACCTTCAGAGAGAAAAAATTTCTCCTCATCTCTGTCTTAAGTGAGCAACCCCTTATTTTTAAACAGTGATCCCTAGTTCTAGATTCTCCCACAAGAGGAAACATCCTCTCCACATCCACCCTGTCAAGACCCCTCAGGATCTTAAAGGTTTTGACCAAGTTGCTTCTTACTCTTCTAAACCCCAGTGGATACAAGCCTAGCCTGTCCAACCTTTCCTCATAAGACAACTCGCCCATTCCAGGTATTAGTCTGGGAAACCTTCTCACCTTTCCTTAAATAAGGAGACCAATACTGTACACTGTACTCCAGATGTGGTCTCTCACCAGTGCCCTGTATAACTGAAGCATAACCTCCTTACTTTTGTATTCAATTCCCCTCACACTAAACAATAACTTTCCATTAGCTTTCCTAATTACTTGCTGTACCTGCATGCGAGGCTTTTGTGATGCATGACACTATTTTGAAGGGCAGCAAGTGGAATCCAGGCCAGCCTTTATCCCTCAACCAGCACTGCTTGGACAGATTATCAGGCCATTGCTGTTTGCGAGGGTAGCTGTGTTTGCTACAGTGACCCCCACCCACTTCATTGGATGTCACGCACTTTGGGACGTCCTGAGGTGGCGAAAGATGCCAGAGAAATGCAGGCTGTTTCTGCCATCTCTCCCTCTTTCTCACTCACCCTGACTGTTGCCTCTCTTCGGCTATCGTCACGTTAATGAGCTGAGACTCACGGTCCCTGAGATTCCCTTCTTAACCTTTCATTCAGTTCCACACTATTCGATGGCGGGTTTTGGGGGGGTGGGGGGAGGGGGGGCGGAGGTGGAGGGGGAAACTCCGGAAGGTTTTAACCAAAATGCGGAATTAACAGCAGCAGGTTAGGAATGTGCTGAGTCCACACGCGCCAACTCTTTGCAACGCTGATGTGAAATTACTTTTCATGATGAGATTCTGTCTCGTTCAATTCACTCGACCATTCCACTTCCCCGGCAGAGAAGCTATAAAAAAATTGACAGGTGGGAAAAGACCAGCTACTCCATAAGGCCTGCGCATCCCCCCCACCGACCCTCCACCCCAACCCCACCAACATACATGATACTTGGACCATCATGACCGCGCACTCCCTAACAAGGCACCCCTCCCCCACTACCCACTGCCCCCAAGGTATGTCATCTCCTGGAAGAGGCAGCCACCACAAGGCAGATAAAGGGGATGGACTATTTGGGAAGTTCCTCTTTGACCTGCCTAAGTCAATGCAGGAGATCACACTCTGCATGTTATTTCTTAATCCGTTAGGTGTTGAGCTGATGTGATCTGTCAGCCAGCCAAGGACTGCACCAGTGGCCTCTTGGAAGCTTGGAAACATTCTGTTCCCACCTCTCACCCATTCTCCCCTTCTCCTTCCTCCATTTTTCCACTCTCCACCCCACTCTGCTGGTTCCCCTCCCCTCTGCTGCTATCCCTTCTCCCCCCTCTGCTCCCCCCCATTCCCTGCCTCCACTCCCAACCATCCCCTCCCTTCCCCTCAGTTCCCTGCCTTCCAGTCCGCTCCCCTTCCCTCCTCCGCCCTCCCCTCTGCTCCTCTTCCCTCTGTCCACCCAATGCTCCCCTCACTTCCCCTCTGCTCCATTCCCTCCCCCACTGCCCTCGCCCTCCACTCCCCTACCCTCCATCTCCACTCCCTTCCTACACCTTCCTCTGTCACCATCAGTGTGGATGTGGAGATATAAAATGGAGCCCATGTGACGTGCAGTGAACTGTGAACCTACCACTCACTTCCCCTCACCTACCTACCCCTCAACTTTCGGTCTTCATTAACCTCCTCTCTGCCTTTACTCTTCTCCTCCTCTCACTCCTCTCACTCCTCTCACTCCTCTCCTCCTCTCACTCCTCTCCTCCTCTCCTACTCACCTCCTCTCACTCCTCTTCTCCTCTCACTCCTCTCCTCCTCTCACTCCTCACCTCCTCTCACTCCTCTCCTACTCACCTCCTCTCACTCCTCTCCTCCTCTCACTCCTCTCCTCCTCTCACTCCTCTCACTCCTCTCCTACTCACCTCCTCTCACTCCTCTCCTCCTCTCACTCCTCTCCTACTCACCTCCTCTCACTCCTCTCCTCCTCTCACTCCTCTCCTCCTCTCCTACTCACCTCCTCTCCTACTCACCTCCTCTCACTCCTCTCCTCCTCTCACTCCTCTCCTCCTCTCCTACTCACCTCCTCTCACTCCTCTCCTCCTCTCACTCCTCTCCTCCTCTCCTACTCACCTCCTCTCACTCCTCTCCTCCTCTCACTCCTCTCGTCCTCTGAGTCCTTTCCTCCACTCACTCCTCTCCTCCCCTCCACTCACTCCTCTCCTCCTCTCACTCCTTTCCTCCACTCACTCCTCTCCTCCTCTCACTCCTCTCCTCCTCTCACTCCTCTCATCCTCTGAGTCCTCTCCTCTTCTCCTCTCCTCTCGTCCTCTGAGTCCTCTCCTTCTCTCACTCCTCTCCTCCTCTCACTCTTCTCCTCCTCTCACTTCTCTCCTCCTCTCACTCTTCTCCTCCTCTCACTCCTCTCAGCCTCTGAGTTCTCTCCTTCTCCCTCCTCTCACTCCTCTCCTCCTCTCCTCCTCTCCTCCTCTCACTCCTCTCCTCCCCTCACTCCTCTCATTCTCTTAACCCTCTCCTCCTCTCACTCCTCTCACCCTCTTAACCCTCTCCTCCTCTCACCCTCTCCTCTTCTTGCTCCTCTCCTGCTTTCACTCCTCTCCTCTCCTCCTTCTTTCACTCCTCTCCTCCTCCTCACTCCTCTCCTCTCTTCTCACTTCCCTCCTCCTCACTCCTCTCCTCTGCCCCTTTTCTCGCTCCTCCCCTCACTCCTCTCCTCCCCTCCCCCCCTCCTCTCACTCCTCTCATCCTCTCACTCCCGTCCCCTCCTGTCCTTCTTTCATTCCTCTCCCATCACCTCCTTTCACCTCAACTTTCCCTATTGCCCCTCAGTCCC